>NC_040025.1:18097398-18301092 GCF_000972845.2 Larimichthys crocea
CCTTGCAGCTCCCTCTCTCTCTCTCTCCTTTCCCCTCACCATTTAGTGAGGCAGGAGACATGCAGGCGCTAGCTAATTTGAACGCGTTTGCAAAACAATATTTGCGGTTGCATGCGTCCCAGTGTTGGTTTTGATTTTGTTGTTTTCCTCAGCTTGTTTCCCCATGTATGCTTTTGTGCGGCGGCAGTCACACACAGCTGAGCTCTGATTGGTGTGATAGCAGCAGCTCAGGAGGAGAGAAACAGGAGAGAGGACAGAGAGAGAGAGAGAGAGAGAGAGAGAGAGAGGAGGAAGCTATAGAGTGAGCAGAGGAAAAGGCCCTGGAAACAGCTGCGGTTTGAGACACAGAGCGGGCAGAGAGCATCATCATCCACTCCAGGCTCGAAGCCTCACACACTTTGACACTTTCGAAGGGGTCAAAGTGCAGATACCTCACTCTTCTGACAGCTTTTTATCTGCTTCTTTAAAAACCATGTCCCCTGTCCTCTTGAAGATGTGCACCAAACTGGAGGAAAACAGAGAAAGGGATAGAATGAGGAGGGGAAAAAAAGAAGCAGAAGTAAAGAGGCAGGATGAGATGGAGTGATGAAGAGGGGACAGAAAAATAAATAGAGAGAGGTCAATGAAAAAAAAAGTGGAGGGAAAGGAAGGAGTGAACAAGACAGGTTTTACAGGGGTTATAGAGAAGTAGAGAGACAGGAGTAAAGAACAGAAAAAAAGATGGGCAAGACAGAACAAGAGGCAGAGAGAGAGAGAGAGAGAGAGAGAGAGAGAAAGGTGAGAGGCGCCTTTCCCCCTCAAGGAGGACAAAAGACGAGGCCAATAATGGAGAGGCCTTTTCAGAAGCAGAGGTTGCAGGACGCTCCATCTTTTCACCGGTTTCAATGCAGCCTGGAGAGTGAGAGGGAGAGAGGAAGGGAAACAGGGAGAAGGGTGTAAAAAAAGGGAGAGAAGAGAGGAGGGATGAGTGTTAATTAGAAGGTCCTTCAGCCCGTGGCCCCGGTCAAGACGCAGGGGCCGCCCCAGCTGTCGGAGCATGACACACTGGCATTGTGCATTCAGCCCTCATTATGTGTGTGGGTCTAGAGTTGTGTGTATGTGTGTACCGTGTGTGTGTATGTGTGAGGCGGCAGGGGAAGGAAAGGCTGCAGTCCAGGGTACAGCAATGGCCAGCGGCGCTTGCTGCGGCGTGACAAGACTGATGAGGCACTGGGGCGACATGGGGGCCTCTGGAGCTCCACTGATAAAAATACACCGCATTCATTGCTGTGGCAGCATGCGCACGAAGAAAGAGTCTAAGACTGAGAGCAGAGAGAGAAAACACACACACAAAATTATTAAAATTATTCTTTTAATGTAGGGAATCATGCATTATACATCCCTCCATGCTTAATGCTTCTGTCAGTTTAATAGTCATTTTAAAGTATTCAGTGAAATTGATCCTTTTTATTCCTTTTATTTGTGTTCACAGAGAGCTGTCCCACCCTCCACCTCTACTGTCTCCTCCAACTGCCCCACACATCGCCTTAGGACCTCACCTGCGGCCTCCTTTCCTAGGCATGCCCTCTGCACTTTGCCAGGCCCCTGGTGAGTCATCAATCATGCAAAGGCTAAATTGCACTAATGCACCACACCAATGGGTGCATGCATATAGATGCTTGGCATGTATGTATACTTGTAATAAAAACAAAAAACATTTGCAGTTACATGAATATAATGTTACATTGTGCCCAACAAGATGAATAAATTATACATTTTAAACTTTCATAAAGGTTGTGGCAGTGGCAGGATATTAATTTTAAAACAGTGTTTTGTAGTAAACAGACGAGGCATGTACAACTGTTATCTCGCAGAGTACCTTTTAGAAACTAATGTAACTTTTTATAAACATGTTTTCACAAAGATTTGCATTGTTGTTTCCGATTGTTGAGAGCCGACCTCACTTTTTACATGTTTGCTTACAGACATGTATTTTCTTGCTATTTCTCTCACAGGTTATGGTTTCCTCCAACCAGCTCAAGCTGAGATCTTTGCTCGTCAACAGGAGATGTTGAGGAAGCAGAATCTGGCCAGGTGTGTTACAGTATGCAACAATAGTGTAATTATGGCAGAAAAGTTAAAGAGTTAAAGCTTCAAGGTGCAAAGCAGAGTTGTAAATGTACCCTTTGTGTTTCACTGCCTTAGACTTGAGATGTCGGCAGAGCTGCTTCGACAGAAAGAGTTGGAAAGTCTCCACCAGCGACAGCAGCAGCAGCAGCAGCAGCAGCGTCTTCTGGGCTCTGACCACCTGGGAGCTCTACCGCATGGCCTTTCACCGGACCATCCGGCCCTGCGCAGCCTCCATGACATCCCAGAGGGCCATCCACTCCGTGAGGAACTGGTCCGCCGCTCCAATGCAATGCTGGTGCTTCGCCATGGGGCTGCCACACCCCTCCTAACCCTCAACCATCAGCAGCAACAACAACAACCAGGGGTGCCCTCCACACCCAAAGAGACCCAGGCACAAAGCTCCACTGCTGGGCAAGATGCTGACAGGAAGGCCTCCCGCAGGGGCCCCCAGACGCAGCTCCGCGGTGGGGATCATACAGGAGGGAGAGAGGACAGGGGAAGGGAGGGAGACAGGGAGGTGCAGGATGAGGAGATGAAGGACTCGGACAGCGAGACAGAGATGTGTGAGGAGAGGCAGGACAGTGTCAGTGCCAAGTCCAGCAGTAAGCCCAGGGAGAGGGACGGGGGTAAAGAGACTGGCAGCAAGGGAGTGTGTGACAGTGCCAAGGAGACTGGAGAGAACTCAGGCAGGCTGAGCGCTCCTTGTAGCTCAGCAGGTACCGAGTCACCCAGTCGCCATCTTTTCACCCCTGGACTGGGCAAAGTTGACGTCAAGTATCACCTGCCACCTGGGTTCATACCACCACTGCCTGCTCTTCACGCCCAGTCATTGCCGTTTGGATTCCCGTACGCCAACCCTTACTTTCACACGGGTGAGAGACTCTGACACACACATACACACACATACACACACAAACAAGCATGAGGCTGAAAGACGACATGTGAAAGCCATTAGCATCACTGTCTGTGTGCGTGTCTCCAGTGTGGAGACTTCTCCCTGTTAGGGGCCCTGCCTCTGACCCCAGTGTGACACTCATGCACACCACCACCAGCACAGCCACGTGGGCAGAGAGGGGATGAGGAGGGGGCTGTTTGTTCACATGTATACTGTGTCCACAGACATCAAACATCACACTTGTCCATGTGTGTTACACGCAATCAGTTGAAACTATTTGTTGACTTAAACCTATAAATCACAACAGGAAGTTATTCCACAACAGTGTTTTTGATTATCGATTAATCATTTAAAGTCTGTGTAAAGTAAGAATAAATATGTGTTCTGAGTTTGTCAGACCAAAGAAGAAGGTGTTATCAACCACCCAGCCAAATTTGAATGATTAAAAATATCGAGAAGTTTATGAAATCAGGTGTCAAAATCAAGTAAAAATGAGCCGTATTCTCAGGTCTGTGGGGGCGTGTCTGCTGAATGCGCTAAAGCCATGCACCCTCGTGGGAGCAGTCAAGCAGCAATTTGTTGAAGTGACTGAAACACGTGTCAGATGAGTTAAAAAATGACATGACTAACTTTGAAACAACAGAGAGATGAATTAATCTCTATCTCTCTGCTAGGGGTGCAGGGTGGCCTCAGTGTGTCATCGAAAACTGGTGAAAAACTGTATATATATCATTCAATGTATTTTAACGGTTTCAGTAACTATTTTCCAACATGTTTAATGTTTTTTGAAAGACATCTCAGAATTGCCTTTACGCAGACTTTAAGTTTAGTTGGAGGTTTCACCTTCTCTCTCTCTGTTTCATATACATTTACACTGAATATCTGTGTTTTGAACTTTAGGTCACAAAAAGAAAAAAAAACACTGATGGCTGAGAAATTCTAGGAGTATGTAAGGATAGGAGTTTTACAGTTTTCTAAAGTTTTATACAATAATTGACAAACTAAACATAATTTATATATCAATTGAAAATGAAAGTAATCGTTAGAATGTAATTAGATTACTGACGATATTAAATTTATTATAGGTTTTCTTCTCAAACTCATCATAACTAAAGATAATGTACTGAAGCCCAAAATATCTTTACGCGTCTCCGAGCTTTGCAGTTTTCATCATCTAGAAAACATGAAACAGAAGATCCTCAGTCTAAATAGCAACTTTGTACCCGGTGTTTACACTGACACATCATTTTCACCCACTGCTGCTCTTTCAGGCTCTGTGGGAGGTCTTTTCATGGATGGGGAGGACTCAGCCTCGGCAAACCCTGTGGAGGACATCAGCAAGTGGAGTGTGGAGGACGTGTGTGGCTTCATAAGCAGCCTGGCCGGATGTGCTGAATACACACAGGTGAGGATGTAGGGAGGGTGAAAAGGGGGAGAGAGAGAGGAGAGGATGGAGGCAAGGGGCAGGCTAACTACTAACAATAGAAGAAGAATAGTGACCAATATATTATAGATACCGCAGCACTACTGTAGTACTTTCAAGGACGCCTCGTTACATTTAGGTAGAAGCCCTGCAGTTTTTTCATGTTTACTGTGAATGTATGTGGACGCATGAATGGTCATGTCACTACTGCAGCCATATTTGTGGGCTACGTGCGAATGAGTGCGAGTTAGCAGTGCATGTAGGTGTACACCTGTAGTCTGTGTGAATGAAATGTGGATTTGTGTGTGTATAGACATGCGTTATTCCAAAATGAAATATCTAGAATTTGAGACATGAACCAAACTTGTCTTACCTTTATTTCAAAATGTCAAAAACAATATTCACAGATGAAATGTGTGTTTTATATGGAAGCCCCATGTGGTCATACATTCATACATTTTATTTCCTCTTTTTACTCATGATAATAAGTTAATTTCATTTGTTTTCTCTATAACGAAACTTAATTTTCTCAAGATAACATAATTTGAGATCTTTGAGATCTCAAAAGCATAGTGGATTACATTAAATCACTGCAGGAAACTTCATTCAGTGTACCAATGTCACGAGATCTCAAATTAATTATGACATTATCTCAGGAAAACAAAGTTTTGTTCTCATGAGATCGAGAAAATTATTTCATCATAATGACAAAATAAGTTGAGATCCCAAGAAAACTAATGAAATTATCTGAGGAAAAAAATTGCATGAATGTATGACACTTAGGGCTTCCGTAGTTTAAGAGCCATTAATCACTGTAATCCATCTGGCTGTGGTCTGAAATGATTCCTCCTTAACGTGACTTCAGTGTCAAACTTTTTCCTTGCCACTGCCGCCAAGTGCTTGCTCATGGTGGGAATTGTTGAGTCTCTGTAAATAATATTATGAAGAGTACGGTCCATATGGAAAATGTCATGAGAGAACTTCTGTTATGATTTGGCGCTGTATAATCGAGTGGAATTAAAAGATGAGCGGACACAATCTGTAATTCTTGTTCCATGCAAAAATTAAGCTGAAGCTAATATGAGGCTTCAACTTTCCGACTCAGCCGAATCAAGTGGGCAAAAATAGCTTCAAATGAACTCTAGCAATTCTTTTTGCACGGAGCAAGACTGTGAAATGTGTTGCACAGTCTTCGTTTGCCCTCCCCCTCTTATATTGAAGTCACGATAAACTGATTTCTTCATAGCCAGTATGGACAGAAGGAAAGCGACCAGTAACAAGATAAATATGTTGAAATAATCGCTTTTCCTCTCAAAGTGGGTACATAACATTTTGGAATAGAGCCACTGTTTTGTAGGTTGTGTGAATGAATGTGTAGGTTTGTGTGTCGAGTGTGTGTATATGTCGGGGCTGTGGCTGAAGCGGCTGTGTCTCCGCCAGGTGTTTCGGGAGCAGGCCATTGATGGAGAGACATTACCGCTGCTCACTGAGGAGCACCTGCTCAACACCATGGGACTAAAGCTGGGGCCTGCGCTCAAGATCCGCTCACAGGTACACACACCACAGACCCTGCGTGTGTGTTTGCGTGTGATCCCGTGGATTCGTCCGTGCGTGTTTGAATGCGTGTTTCTGTCCATAGGCCCAAGACGAACTGCTAGTGTAGCATAGATGATTCCCTTAAACTAGCCAGCCCCACTGCAGACTGCAGCCTCTCTTCTTCTCTCTCTCTCTAAAATACAGCACACAGTATTAGTCCATTAGTCAATACTCAACAGGCTGTGCTGACAGTCATATGGTCTCCTCATCTCCTCAGGTGGCACGCCGTGTTGGCAGGCTTTTCTACATGACTGGATTCCCGCTGGCGTTCCCGTTTCCACCTTCTGCTGCGCTGCGCCCCCCAGAACGGGATCGGGACCCCCTGACCACACCATCTGACACCCCCCTGCCTCTCTCCCTATCCCTGCCCCACAGACCCACCTCCACCAGCAGTAGCTCCTCACCGTACAGCGGCCCTACCCCCGGGTGCTCCTCCCCCAAGCAGGAAAACGGCAATGGCGCCACTGTGGGAGGAAGATACGAGGCCAAAACTCCTTCGTAGGAGAGGGACGGGCAGGGGTGAGGAGGGCAAACCTGCCTCAAACTATACAGATAAGGTTGGGATGAGAGATTGAGTCCCAGGCCTTATTTACCAGACCCCAACCCCATACCCACTTTGGGACCTTTTATGCTACAATTTATGGGAAAATATTGGACTGGAAAAAAAGACAAGAGGACGATATGACCCGTATCTGACAAACCAATCAGCTTCTGCATCCCTCGGCAGTGGCTGTAGCCGAGCAGAATCCAAACAAACTGGGTTGGAAGGGAGACACGTGAAGAGACAGAGGAACAGAGAAAGAGAAAAAGGAGGAAAAGGAGACAGCTGGTCAGAGACAGCCTGCCAAAAAAAAAAAGAAAAAAAAAGGAGCTAAGCCCTGCCACAAATGCGACATTCTTGCAAGTCAGACAGTCAGACGCTAGCGGAAACTCTTCCTTCCTTCCTGGGCTGGAGGAAGCTCTGCTCACTCACTTTCTTTCTCTTGTCTCTATCTCTCTGACTGCTCTCACCACAAGCCCTGTAGAACCCAGGAATTAAAAAGAGACGCCTCTCCTGTTTTTTTTTTCTTTCCCTCCCTCCCTCCTCGCCTGTTTTCCCGAGGCCAAACAGCAGCGTTGAGCTGTCTCTGTAAAGGCTGGAGTTGAAGCATATGCTGAGCAGCACCAGATCTGACCAGCTCCCTCTTATCACTGCAACTATGCATTCCACTGTCCCGATACCAAAGATGACCGGATGTGTGGAATTAGAAACATGTTTCACAATGTGTCTGCTTCTTTTTTTGCATTAATGGTCTCAGAGAAAGACTGGTCCAACAGGGAAATGCTAGGCTAGTGCCTCACGTGATGGACTACATTAGAGGTGACACAGGTAGAGCTGTCATTACAAACGCTTACAGATGTCGGCGAAAAGTGGAGAAACCTCAACGAGAGGAGGCTCACATTATTGTACGCTTATGTTGACTACTGTGGGAGGTAGGAAAAACATGCAAAATTGTACAGAATCATGCTTAAGATGAAAATATCCTGAAGGTTACATACGTGGTACTTTTACTTTCTGTTAAATGTAGTTGCACGAATAAGGTTTTCTTTACTGAAAAATGTGACTTGCTGAACTTTGGTGGTACTTTTGTTCATACTTTTTTTTTTTTTTTGTTCTGCCATTTTATTTTTAAAGTGTAATATTAAAAGACGCTCCAATCTTGAATGCTACTTCAGCATATAAATATGAGGAAAAAAATATTTATAGGACTTTTGATGTAGTAGATAAAGCAGATTATGATATGTATTATAATTAGCCCTTAAAATGGATTCCAAAGATACTTTTACTTTGTTTTCTCTTGGTTGCAGGGAAAAGAAAGGCACAAAGCTCTTAATGCAAATGTTTTGAATTTGTTATGGATTTTTTTTTTTAAAACTACGCAAGCAATTAATTAAAAAAATGGTCTCTAGATTTCCCTTCAAAGGTTTTGTCTTCATCCTATTTTTCTATTCACCACACAGGTGAAATAAATCCTAAAGAAACTCCTCCGCTGTCTTGTGTTTGTGTGCGCGCCTGCATCAGATAACGTACGTACTTTTTTCCTCCTCAGGTGTTTGTGGTTCTTGTGTGTGTAAAAGAAAAGAAATGTGCAGGAGTATGCGGTCTCCTGATGTGTGTGAAGGGGAGGTGACCCATGGGGGGCACAGTTCAGGTCAACACCAGCTGTCAAGAGTGTGAAGTTCAGCCGCAGGCCAAGGCCTCCTTTGCCTGTGGGGATAAACCTGAACCTCCTCATCCACCCACACACACACACACATACACACAGAGGACCCGGACCAGGAACAGCCCCTACTCACTCTTACCTTCCCCCCTTCAAAGAGTTTACACTGAAGCAGTATGCTCTACACACTCTGCTGGGACTTCCCCTCGCTTTAGGCTGGGCCTCTGCACCACAAGATTCTGTATTCTGTACTGAAAGTGACTACAGAGGAAATGTGACGACACAAAAATGTTTCTCAAATCAAATCTTCATTCTGGTGTTAAAACTATGTCAAACAACTCTTCTGCCCTGTATTGTGCACCAGTGAATGCACAAAATAATCGTTAACCCTACAGAAGGCCAGAATCTGAATGAGAAGGCTGGTGAAGTCAGGGAAAGAAAAGGGGATAAGTTGAAGTAAGAAATCTGTGTCTGAGCATGTGAATGCACAGACAGAAAGACAGTGGTCTGGGCGGGGGGTGGATGAGGAGTTGGCACAGAAACAGACCAGCCTGTGTTGCTGCTCTACCACCTGGGCAGAGAGTCTTGGCACAGCATCAGACGCCACCCTGCCAGCCTGGCACAGTACTACTGCCTCAGGGCCGAACACCCGCCTCTCTGTACCCCTCCTCTTGGCTGGCCCAGCCTGGCTCGGCCCAGCTCAGCGAGGCTTGTAGCTCTCTCCAAAATAGCCTGTCCTCACAAAGCCTGAGGGTGTCTACAGGTGTGCACATGTACGGAGGACACAAATGATTCGTTTCAGGTGCACTTGTGCATCAACATGCACGTACACGCTTCAATTAATTAGTACTGAAAAAAAAAAAAAGAAGAAGAGCACTCTGGATTCTTTAACTCTTTTTTAACAACCTCAATACTGAATAAAATTACATCATGAACATGTTTGGACTGTACAGAGTAAGTAATATAAAAAAAAACAAAGAATAGAGCAACAAGTCCAACATTATTTTAAGATGGTCAGTAAAAGTTGAGAGCGTCTCCTCAGGTGAGCTTGAGTGTGTGCGTCCGTGAACCTCAGTCATCATCAGACAGCTCCAGGTCCTCCACCACATCCTCGCCTCCTTCTGCCAGCTTTATCAGAGCAGAGGAGGACAGCGGCTGAGGAGCCTTGGAGGCCTTTTCATCATCTTCCTCATCATCATCATCTAAAACACAAACAGGAAGCACTTTAACTTCACATTCAGCCACACAGGAATGTACAAAGCACAGCAGTTATGAAGATAATGATTATTTATGTGCACACACTTTGATTTGAGTTTATTAACATACTATATTTAACTTCTTATGAAGACATTTGATATTATTACAAATGTTTTACTGTACTGTTGTAATCTGGTTATCAACAAACCTCCTATGGTCATGTTAAACCTTTTATTAAATGTTAACATACTAATTATAAAGTTACAATATCACAGAATTACTGAATCATTAATATCTTGAGGTTAACATATTTATTCTACACATTATTATTCAGACTTTTGTACTGACCCATG
Organism: Larimichthys crocea; assembly: GCF_000972845.2. NCBI lineage: Eukaryota > Metazoa > Chordata > Actinopteri > Sciaenidae > Larimichthys > Larimichthys crocea. The sequence goes on from NC_040025.1 coordinate 18,107,173, forward strand.
TGGATATTTCATATTTTGGAAGTTAATCATACTTGGCATCGTCCCTTAAATTTATTTGTTAACTTGTGCATGAATTAATTCAAGGAATTCAATTAAGTAATTAGAGGCTAGAACAATAAATAAAATATAGGGCTGCAACTAATGACTAAATTAGTTTAATTTACAACTAAACCTAATTTTAAAAACACATCAAGGATATTTGGTTAAAAATAAAAAACTAAGAAAAGTAGCAAATCAGAGTATTTGGAAGAAGAATTACTAAGATGACTCATCATTATTAGTTGTCAATTAAATATCCGTTTGATCGTCTAAACAATTATCTAATCTCTGCACCTTTACCAAATTTTTTCCCTCGAATACATGCCAGTCTGTATATGCATGCAGTGAAAATACGTACGTAAGACAGCCTCTTCTGTAAATGAATAAACACGCATCAATTTGTCAGTGCTTCTTTTTGGACATGGGTATTGTGGTACAAACCTGAGTCTCCACCCTCCATCCCCTCGTCGTCACTCATGTCAGACAGATCCTGAAGATCATCATCATCCTCATCATCCGACCCAAAGCCGCCTTTTTTACCTGAGGGCGAGACGGTAAAAAAAAAAAAAAACATTACAACTCATTGAATTTTGTCTATGGTTACTTTCTCCAGACATTCCTGAGTTTGTGTTGGTGCGTTACTGATGTCTGAGGACTGTGGAGAGACCTATATGTGGGCCAGGCATCAGAGGCAGTCTATTTCCTCCTGAGATGGAACTGAGAGTCGATTACAGACGTCGCTGCTGCTGCACAAACACCCATGACAGTTTACTACCGGCAATTTCAGACATCTTATGCTCACGGCCTAAATATAGCAAATGGAGATAGCAGGCAGGTTCCACAGCTTCGATGATGATGGGAGAGTCTGTGTTTGTGTGTGCTGGTGTGTGTGTGTGTTTTGTGTGTCGCGCCGGGGAGAAGTTGGGAAGTTTGTCTGAATTTGTGTATACTCAGTGTGTGTTTGTGTGTGTGCTGTAGAGCCAAAAGGGACAACTGGGGTCCACAGGCTTTGAAGTTGAGGTGTGATGAGAGGCTGGGGGTATGGAGGAGAGTGAAGCAAAACAGAGCTACTTCCTCTGTCTGAAACACACACACACACACACACACACACACACACACACACAGATAAACAGTTTCTATTAAAACATCAGGTACCTCCCTTCCTATCTAAATTTAAGATGACAAACACTCTCACTCTCTCCCACACACATGAAGCTAGCAGAGTTCATTCGTACCTTAGAGGTTGCCCCTAAATGACCTGAAAGAATTATTACCCCCACACACCTTGACAACACACACACACACACACACACACACACACATCTAAATCATCAGCCCCCTCCGCTCACACTCCCCCTCTTTCCGGGAGTGTGTGAGACCACAAAGAGCTTTGGTGAGCTGCCCAAAAGCTTTTGGCTCTTCAAGACTGGACGAGAAGTTGGTGGGTGTGCGCTCGCGTGCTATCATCAAGATGTCTCTGTGTGTGTGTGTGTGTGTGTGTGTGTGTGTGTGTGTGCGCGCGCACGTGTTGCAAGGACATGCGGGGGCAGCTGGTTGAAGCCCACAGAGCCAGAAAGAGAGAGCGAGGGGAGCTAGCAATGGAAGAGGGAGAGAAGAGTGGGAGCGGCCACCTCTGGCTGTTCCACTGGACTGGTTTGAATTAGGAACCCCCGCTGGGATCCAAGCCTGTACTTCCTGTCGGGGGGTTTCAGTTCGTGTGTGTGCACGAGGGGTGGAAGAGAGACGACGAAAAGGGAGGCAGGGAGGGGTGGACAGAGAAGTGAGAGGCGGAGGCCTGCCGCTTGCCGGCAGCTGCCCATCCGTTTGTGGGGACTCTCCCTACAATGAGGTCCAGATGCATTAAAAAAAAAAAAAACAGCCTCCTACTTCTTTCCTCTCTGACCTTGCGGAGGGTTTTTTCTGTTTGGAGTGTGTCCGAGTGTAAAGCTGTAAAAACGAGGTTGCAGCTGCCTGTGACCTGTGGACGACCCCGTGAGGACAAAACACACAGGGGGTTTAAAAGAAGAACTGGAAGACGGTTCCTCTCTGCAGAGAGAGAACTGTACTGATGAACTGAGGTTTTCTCTCGAGTTTGATCTGGGATTAAATTTTCAGTTCCTCCTGTTTGCTTTACTGACTCAGAGCCTCGTGGTGGAATGTAACTAAGTAGATTTACTGAAGTACAAATTCAAATTTTATGGCCTTTATACATCTATTCCGCTGCATCTCACTGGCAAATATTGTGATTTTCATATCGTTCCTGACTCGTGATTTAATTTTTTTCCCCTCAGACTTCTTAAGCTAAATAGACTATTTAACATCACCTGATATTTTATTAACACAAAGCTGAAAAAAGGAGTGTTTTTCTGAGCACTGACAAACATATGAGGATCGTATAGAATATGATGCATTACTGAGATTAAACTACAGTGTATGAAGCATGAAGCCATAAACATCTATGGCAGTAAAATACAACATATACATTAATGCAGCAGTAATACTCATCCAAAGACATCATATATATAATAGTAAAACACTGACAGGGACCATCTGAGTACTTTTACTTTTTGTACTTTGAGTAAATTTTTAATGCAGGACTTTATTGACAGTGTTCTATTTGTACTTGAACATCTGAATACTTCTCCCACCACTAATCTGTAGCCAAATCTCAAAGACAGTGGCTTTTTGCAGAAACAGAGATAACAGTCTACAAATCAGACTCAACTGTCATCGCCTCTTTAACTTTGCTTTTGCACCACAGAAGACCTGGCTGCAACAAAACACAGCCCCCTAGAGGCCGAGACGAAATAATCTACTGTTCCACAAGTAACTCTGATTTCCTGTGAGTGAAGCGAGAGAGAGCATGAGAGTCAGCTTGCCTTTGATTTTGAGTCCTTCATCATCTTCGTCTGAATCGCTGTCAGACTGAAACAGATCCTTGAACTCCTTCTTGTCCTCGGCCTTCTTCTCCTGAATCTTCTTACGTTTGATCTCAGGGAGGTCCAGATCCTCCATCTTTACAAAAACAGAAGGGGTAAATACTCAGACCTGCTTTCATTGTGCTCATGACGATAATCGGGAAATAATTGCTCTGCCAGTAAAATGTTCCACTATATACCACCACTGTTACATGATTTATGTAACAGTGCATTTCTTGTGGGTAACAGTGACATTCATAAAAAGAAAAAAGCCAGACGTGATTCATCGTGACTTAGTAGGATAAGGCAAAGGTTGGTGTTTTTTTGGGGGTTTTTTTGCGGTGGGATACTTACCCTGTCTTTGCCGGAGATCTCCAGCTGGATTTCCTTCTCCCTCAGCTTCTTCCACTGGCTGTAGTACCTGGTGAGGGGAGTCCCCTCCTCCTTGATCTGCTTCTCCCAAACCGCCTAAGAAAGAAAATTTTTGTTGATACAGGTGTGGGTGGGTATGTTGTGTTAAATAAAGAGGCAGATCTGTGCCTGAGCTTCTCGATAAACACGAATATCTCCTCTGTTCAGTCAGGTTCTGAAATGTTCTTAATACTTGTCGGTTTGCACCGCAACTTCACATTGAGACACAGAAGGACAGACGAGACAGTGATGAGCGTCAGAAGATGCAGAAAACAGACAGATTGAAGATGCCTGAAAGGGGAGAGCAGCGGATCTTCTCCAGCCCCTAAAGGTCTTTGTGGATGATATTGATCAGGCCAAATTACATTATCTGACCCACAAATCCAATAGAGTGAACAGACCACGGCCTCCTGTGCCCGTTAGCTTAACACATTTACCACAATTTGGCTATTAAGATGGGTGACATGTGTACACACACACACACACACACACACACACACACACACACACACACACACACACACACACACACACACAAAGCTACTTCTGAATTCAGCCTCGACTCGCAAAAACAAAACATTTTCACATACAGGTAGCAGAGAAAGACAAGATACATCAGAGTGCGACCTGGATGGAGGCAGGGCATCATTAATTAGGCTAGCTCTCAGTTTAGGTGACATGTCAGTGGGGGGGCTGGTGGCTGCAGGGGGGCCATGGCCTTTACCACAGCAGCAGAAGCAGGGCTGTCCGCTCTGCTTCGCCTGCGGTGACACCTCTACCGCTGCCACGGTGCCAGGGAGTGGATGCCATGGCGACAGCCTCCGCTGAGCAGAGAGCCGTGGCGACAGGAGCTGGAGCTACTGCGGTGCCGTGCTGTCTGTCTGTTGTACTTTAACACACACACACACACACGCACGCACGCACGCACGCACGCACGCCCCAATGTGCACGCACACATTTTCTCATCAGCTAAATTACACAAAGACCATCATCTTTAATTTCATCCTTAAATATTAATCAGCAGCAGCATGTCAAGACTCTCAGCAGCAGTAAAGCCACATATGTGTGGACAGGTAATGCACACACACAGAACAAGTCAACACAGAAAACACTCTAATGGCTGCTCATTAAGGCAGAGGCGCCTCTGGTTCAAAAGCCCATAAGAGCTTCCAATAACCACAGGGTCATTCTTAACCAGGCTTAGCGTTTAAACAGGGAAGTCTCCTCCATTATCGCTGACTATGGGGTTTGACGGTCAGGACTGCAGCCTCTGATTCAACTGGACACAAGCCCGAAAGAAAAAGTTTCTTCTTTTTGTCATCCAGTGAAAAGTCAGCTGGAACATGTGTTGCAGAAAATCAGAGTCCAGAGACTTGTACTGATTGTTAAAGAACTCCAAATCAAGTGGACCGAGCTGGTCGAGCTGATTGTCGACTGTCATCAGTTATCGTAAACACTGATCAGACCCACCACAGCAGCTGACACCATCTCACCAAAAGCTGGCAAAGTGACAACAGACAACTCCTCAATAGGTCTGATTTCTGTTTTACCAACAAAGATTAACGGTCAGACCTCCCAGCCTAATTGTTGATCGTCTCATACTTGTCTTACTGGGAATACATTTATGAATCAGTTCTTCTCACCTATGCATAAAATAAAAAGGAAAGAATTACTAACGCTGAATATCTAATATGTAATACAACGTATTTCTAACATAGTGACGTGAGTAGTAGTAGTGGATCTCAGTCTGGAGAGAATGCTTGTGTGTGCTGAAACATAGCAAGTAGCTTGAAGCCCTTCATGAAGTTAGCTGAATACATGTGGTAAGAGAGCAGATAAGAACGACTAATAAAACAGCTTAGCAATAATGAAATTTGTCCAGTGTAATAAAACTGTTACTCTCAATGAGTCAAAAAAAAGGCAATAAAAGTGATAGTCATACATGACAATGATTAAATCATAAAACATATTGTTACATGACAGAAAAACGATTACTCATTGGGGCTGTAATTCATTTCTAACGGATGTTAATTATACTGCCTTATGATCTACTTGATTTTATTAAATCTTGAGTCAACAATACAGTTAGCTTCCATGATCGCTACACAGATTGATCCATACAGGCTGTGCTGTCAAGTCCGTTCATGTGCGACTCTACAACCTTTGAAACATTTACACATTTAGCTGACGTTTTTATCCAAAGTGACTTGCAAAAAGTACCACTCGCACAGAGGTACTCTCTGAAGAGCTGGGTCTTCATGAGTTTTTTTTTTAAAGGTAGAAAGGGACACCCCTGCTCTGGAAGGAACTGGTAGCACGTACAACCAATGGGGAACAACAGATGAGAAAAGTTTGGATTGTCCTCAATATAAAAGTGTCAGAGCCAGGAGGGCACAACGGTCTTGAGGTAACACGTGAGGGCATTCAAGTAGATGGTTGCAGAATTGGAGACTACTTTGTAGTCAAGCATTAGCGATTTGAATTTCATGTGGGGTGCTAGCCAGAGGAGCTCGATGAGCAGTGGTGTAACGTGTGTGCCCTTTTTGGGTGATTAAAGACCAGGCGCACTGCCACGTTCTGGATCATCTGAAAGGGTGTCACTGTGCCGACCGGGAGGCCTGACAGGAGGGCGTTACAGCAATCGAGTCGTGAGATGACCACAGCCTGTATCAGGAGCTGGGTAGCATGTAAAGTGTCAGGTAAGTCCTGAATCTTTTAATGTTGGAAAATGCGAAGCGGCACGAGGCAACGTGATCAGAGAAAGTGAGTAAGTCATTGATCATGACGAGTTTCTCACCAACATAATTTCTGTCTTTGTCTGTCGAACAATGACTGTTAATACCTTAACAAAAACATAATCCACATGTCTTAACTGCAGTTATTCATTCATAACACTTTAGCACATCTACACTTTGTGTTATTTTATTACATTCTGACATGTCGAGATCATCTTAAGCTCACCTTAGAGTACCTATCTGCATTTACAATGGTCAAGATTCACAAAAACTGCAGTATTAGAAAAGACAAGAGCCAAACTGCCACAAAATACAAACATGTGGAAGAGGTAAAATGAGGACTCTGGAAAGCCTGCCTGTAAAAAAATCAGGACAAGACAGTTGTCCCCATCCCTCCCTCCCTCTGTCTTTCACACACTCACCACAGCGGTGGCATCGGCCACTCCGAAGGCGGCCTTCTGTCTCCGTCCTGTGATGTGGCTGCTGTTCTCCTGTACCTTCTCCAGCAGCTGGCGCACCGGCTTGCAGTAATTGGCCACTTTGCATTCCTTCAGGAACGCTTTCAGCTGCAGGGACATGGAGGGGGAGTATGAGAAAGAAGGAACCGGTGTAAAGGATCATCCGAATCCACCCATACGGTGCATTAAGGCAGAGCAGAGGAGGGTTTGTGGTTGTTTCCCCTGAGGGGAGCAGATTCAGCCTGGCAGGATCCTCAACCAGATCCAGAATCATTTATTTAAAACAGGTTTGGACCTCTGGAAACGATGTTCAGTGTCATTGCTTAGACTGGTTCAGACTAGAAAAATTTGGTAGATATGGTGAAATAAAGTCATTTCATTTTATTCTATAGACAGAGAACATTTCAGGCTGATCTGTGTTACCTGAATGACGGTAGGCAGGGCGAGCTCTGGGAATCCGATGGTGCCAGCCTGAGTGTGAAAGTATTCCAGCACCAGGTCATACAACTGGTCGATCAACCCGTCCTAAAATGCAGACAAAGAGATTCACGTGAAATATTCAAATAAATGTATAAAACCTCTGTTGATTATTTGCTGTGCAACTAAATTCAGTGCAAAATTATAGAGACCACATCACATCAAGACGTATGCCTGTGTTTGCATTTCACTTGTCACAAAAGAATTATGATTGATGGCTCATCCTAAATCTCGGTCTACATCTATGATTTGTTTGCAGATTCAGATAGGACGCATGTTGTGCTCACTGACGGTTGTTTTTACTGGTTGGAGAAGCAATCAGAGCACATCTCCATGCAAAGAGATCTAGCTACATTAATGAAAAACAGTGACAGAAAAATGTGATAAGTACATATGAGGCTGACATGTTGTTGTAGGTCCATGTACAGTTCTTTGATCAATGGGGAAAATTTACTTCTCCGCACCACGAGGACAAAATAAAACTCTCCCTCCCAAACAGAAATAAACAATTCAGCCTGATTATCAGGCTAAATTCAGCCCAGCTGTCACACAAACCATCACCTAAATTCAGTGACTTCTGGATTATAAACAGAGGATTCACAGGTTACTCTGCAGATCATACAGTAGGAAACAAAAGGCATAGTCAACATGGTACACAAAGAAAACAATATTTACAGTGTAGCATGAGCAGATTACGACCAGTCAACGAAACCACTGCTGGACAGCAGCCAAACGTGGCAAAAAAGATCTCCATGTAGCCACTGCAAGATCTTAAGTGGCATCTATCAACGACAGACCCTATATATACAGTACAGAGCCTTGGCATTTACTGTATTTTAATATACAGCAAATTGCTTCACAAAAAAACAACACTTGAGTAGAGTAAGTGAACACAGTGTCATTTACGACACTTAGGCTGCATTCAGACAAAATCCGGTGCCGTAGTGAAAAACAAAAAAACGCAGTGACCAGCGGCAGAGAAATTGAGCCAATTCAGATCCAACATCTGAAAAAAAGCAGCCTCACGTCACACTGCAGCCGCCAGTCAGACAATCAGATTGGTCAAACCTCTACGGTCATCCATGTTTCTGAAACTATCCAGGTGGATTCATGGTTTAAACTCTGATACTCTACCTGTTGTGTTCTGGTTTGGTTTCATGTACCCAGCTTGTAAATCTGTAAATCTTAAGCTGTCCGAGAGTGAGGGAGCACTGACATCGATAAATCTGGTTAACCAGCTAAATAAAGTTATGTCCTGATTGTTTCACAGTGGTTATGTTCAGCAAAAAGAGACACACCCCCAGCAGTGCCTGCTCCCTAACTGTGGAACAACCCTGCAGCGATTCGCTGCAACGTCTGATCCTGTCTGAATGCGGCCTTAGTCTTCTCTCTTCGTGAACACAAATTAAAACTTTCCTAGCCCATGTGGGCTAATAAGTGTTCACATTAAGACAGATCAGTGCTGTTGTGAGTCTATGAGGCAGGGGTTCGTGGCAGCTGCCCAGATGACAGCAGTGAAAAGAGCCTGAGCGAGTGGAGTGTGAGGGATAATCCCAGAGGGGCCGTGCTGCAATCCTCTTGGCTGTAGCGCTGAGCGTGGCGACTCAGGGCCAGTTTTAGAGCCCTGACAAGGGGCTTTCAGCGCTGCCCTCAATCCCCTTATGTACACATGCAAGCTAACACACACACACACACACACACGGTCAAGAAATTACGTGAAAATAACACTAACTGAGACCTGAACCTCTCATCTGATCAGCTGCGGCTCCTCTGTGTGGAAAAACATCAGCACAGTGTGCTCTTCCTACTAGCTGCCGTCACAGGAATACTTACTTTGTAGGCTTTCTCCACTAGGTTGACCTTGCTGAGCTTCAGGATGACTGCAAAGTTGATGGGCTTCTTGCTCATTCGCCCTGGTTTCTTGTTGAAGTCCACCTGCTGGAAGATCTGTAGAGGAAACACAAACAGGCAAAGTTAAACTCGGAGCAGACTGCTCAAAAATGGTCCAGTTTTATTGGCACAATCTTCTTCAGATAACAGAACAGTATTAAACATATGGACAACATGTGACCTTTGTTTTCTATTTTAAAAAAGGACGTAGTTTTTCTTGATAGCCCTCCTCATCATCGACCTGTTGTTCCAATTATCCAATCAGGACGCTGCCCATACTGAAGGAATCTATTAAAGAGGTCAAGCTGATGGCCTACAAAAGGTCAAAAGCTGTCGGTATCATTTTTCTTCTTCTAACCCAGACACACGAGTTCAACATAAAGAAAACAACCACAGGTACAGCATACAGTAATACTTCAGCTATATTTTATAGGGTCTTTTATCATTTTGCATACTGCAGTGTTACAGAGATGACACATTTCTATCTTAGTCTGCGAAAGTACATTCAAGCCAACGTGTGGGCTATTTGTCTACAAGCTTTAGCTTTCACATCTGCCCACAGTGCGCAAGTGAATTTATGCCTTGTATTCGTGTATCAAGCTATTTCTGACTCCCAGTATCTGTGTGTGTTTGTGTGTGCGTGCGTGTGTGGTCGTTAATGTGCTCAGTGTGTGAGGCAGAGCAACGCTCCTGGCCGGTGCTGTCTGTACAAACATAGGATGTGGTGGCGGTCTGCGGGGGAGCCAAGGGGAAGTGGGAAGGCATGGGCCAACCCTGGTGTATGCATGCACGCACATGCGCAGACACACACACACACACACACACACACACACACACACACACAGTTAGTGGAGCAGGAAGCTCCAAATCATACACCCCCCTCGGAGATGCGAGAACACACACAGGCACAGACACACAGGAGGAAGGGGCTGCTTCTGCTGCTCTAATTAAAACAGTAGCAGCGTACCTCAGCCTGCCTTTAACAGTGCTTTAACAAGGGGAACGGCAAAGGAGAAAAAACACAGGAAATATCGTGCGTCACAAATAAACACGGTTTGCTGTGGGGGGTTAGAGGAGGGGGCTCCGAGAGTGTGTGTGCACGGGGGGTTAAAGAAGGTGGGGAGAGGGCTATAGGCAGAGAGGATGTGGTCTGCACAGCGTGTTAAGACCAGAGTGTAAACCACAAGCGTGCTTTTATCGCTTCGGTCAAACTGCTGCACGCACAAACACACACACACGCACTGACCACTCCCAGCGGGCCGAGTTTGTTGCTGTCGCTAGCACACGGCTCTCCTCCGACACACACGCCACAACCCCCACCCCCACATCATGCATAAACGCAAGCACATAGTCGCACACACAAGACATACACCGCACAGTCACGTGCTTAACACCTGACCCAGAGCAAATGTTGTCAGTTGGTGACCTGTGATTGGTCTGATAACAAAAAGGTGTCTCTCTCTAACTCACACACACACACAGTCCTACTCTTCGATGTGTTTCCTCCTGAGCTCCTTCAGTTGTGGCCGTTGAAACCAAAATGCATTTCATACGCCACTGATGTTTTCCACAGCAAACCACGGACGGAACATTTCATCACGTCTACATCACATCTACCTTTTCATTGTTTCCATTTGTGACAAAGACTGAACCAACTGAAGGTTGTTTTTTCTGCAGAAATTAAAACTATTCGAGTTCTTTCACTTTAGTGCACTTTGAAACACTTTAGACTGCTGGAAACTCGACATCTGCACAGGCTGCACTGATTCTGTCGGATCCACATTCATCTACTGTGATTGGTGAGTTACTGGAGGTGACGTGAGGTCTTACCTCCAAGAGGAAAGGCAGGACAGGCACGAATGTGTTGGTGCTGCTTGACAGCAGGGTGAGGGCTCTGCAACAGTGCATCCTCAGAGGGTAATATCTCGATGTGGGCACCAGCCTGTTCAGAAAGAGAAAACAGTGGTCAATGTCTCCACCTGCTGTTGGCGAAATGTACAGTGACATGGTAGGTTCACACAAATAACTGAAGAATTAGTGTCATTAAAAGTGTCAATACTTTGATACGTGTTTAAACAATACAGTCTGTGTGGCTCTGACGTTTTTTTCCCCCCTTCTACTGTTGTACTGAAAGATGTATTGATTAAAATTCTTGTATTGTGATAACCTTATTTGTCACAATATGTATATAGTATACAATATGTATATGAAATAAATTTTCTTTATAAGTTTCTTTGCGATGGTTTTGGAAGTTAATACATAATTAACAAATGACTGAGTCTTGATATGTCACACCACCGTTGTTTTAACAAAAAAAAAAAGTATGTACAGTGCTAATATTACTACTCAGTATTGATTCTTTAAAATAAACGGTATGCATACAGACTCACAGCAGCAGCCTCTCACTTCTAGTCTGTTCATTTGCCGCAGTGAGCCTGTACTGATGTGTAACACCTGTTACCTATGAAGTTATTCAGATGATGTTCATACCAAAAGAGTCTCTACATTAACAAAGTGTTGATGGTACTTCATCCAGTGAAATACAATCTGGGCTGGCTGGTTTGATTCATAGTTCCACCAAATCAAGTGTAGCAGACCATGCATAGATTTTTTCCGTCTATACATGAAGCCTTTCTGGGCAGGATCAGGCCATTTCGCCTCAGAGATTCTAGACCTCAAATCTGATTTCTCATTTAATCTCATTCATTCTTATTCATCCTTAAATGCGTCACTAGGAGAGACGCATACCTTTTAAAGCAATTACAATTACTGGCTCCAGAGGAACCCTCCCACCACTGCCCCTCTTATTAGCATAATTAACTCTATTTGCCTAACGGTGAAAAAAGACTTTCAGTCTTTGACTACAAAAAACAAGATTGCAGATAAATACTGGGAAAAATGGGATCATTATAATCATCAATAGACTGTGTGTATTAGGTGGGTGTTAAAATGTTGTTTCAAATGCCAAAAAAATTAGATGTTCCAGTTTTTCAAATGTGAAGATTTGCAGCTTTGTATTCTCTTATGTTATTGTAAACAACATTTCTTATACAAGCAAAGCCTTGGACATTTTATAGAGCAAACAATTATTAAATCAATAATGAATTAGTTGCAGTCTTATTCTCGTTTTGTTTTTTAAACATCAAACTTAACAGAAATGAATTAATAAAAGCTATACAATGCCGTGCAAACTCATTAGCATCTGCATAAATGTATTTATGAGTATTTTATTATCCACCTTGTATATTGTGAGCCACTGTAACAAGTGAATTTCCCCAGTGTGGGATCAATAAAGTCTCTTATTTTAACTTAAACAATGGCTCTGGAATTATTTACATGAATTACCATAAATAAAGAACTCTTGAGCAGAAATGGCTCAAGCAAATAGCTGACTTAATGAAATAATCAAGTTACCTGTTGTTGCACATTTTTGCATAGTGTAAAATGTACATGAAAGTTTAAAACTCACTTGATGGTACCAATTATAACTTGGCAGAGTGGATAGATGAGAGGCTGAAGTACATCACTGGGGTGCAGGGTGCTGAGGACCCGGCACCAGAGGTACAGACAGTGGATATACTGCCAGTTATACACCGATTGGTACGTTTCCTGCAGAACACACACACACACAAACACAGTCAGTGTCTTGTTATAGCTGTTTAAAAGGTTTCATACGAAATGTTTGTTCAGTTATGAGCTAATTATTTTCAATGTGCTGTGAATAACAACTGACCAAAAAAGTTAAAAACATCAGGCTGGTGTTTTGAACATGAACATACCAGAAAGCAGACCCTGTGCTCTTTTTGACTGTTGAAATTAATTATTAATCAAAGAATAACTATATAGGATAATCCCTAAATTACTCATCAGAAAATGTAACAACAGCCCTCCAATACCTGGATCCCAATCATGTCAAACATGTCTGTTTGTGTCTTTACAGCTTTCAAAAGCACAAAAGCAGATCACCCTGAGCACATACACACAGTCATGAACCAACCTTCTTCTTCATGGTCATGGCATTCCTGAGGTGGATGGCCAACTGTCGGATGTAGAGGAAGGCGTGCTGATAAGTGACTTGTGTGTCCAGGGAGTACATCTCTGTTAGCGTTCGCTGCATGAAGTTGATCATGGGCAGCGCATTGGGAGACGTGAACTTGCAGTTTTGTACATAGGAAATGTACATTTGCTGCAAAGAGAAAGAAAAACATGAGATCATAAGGATAGACTTTTTTCTCTTTCAAAAACTACTCCAAACGAATAGGTGCAGGTTTGCCTTGTACCCTTCTCTGTCTGCATTTAGCTCACCTTGAGAATAGGGTTAAGATACGTTTCCTGCTTGTGTCTGCAGATTTTGTTAAGGGCCAGAAAAGCAAGAACCCGACTTGTCTCCTCCCCCGTGCTCCACTGCTTCATTAGTTGCTAGAGACAAGGACATGAGATGACTTAAGTAAAAAAATAAAATAAAAAAAAGTTAAAAATTATTTTTGCAGACATCAATAGAGTATGACATCTTTTCCAGTCTTACCTTCACCAGATGACGACACTGTTTAGGTAGACAGAGGTAATAAGGTACGAGCTGGTTTGCATGCCGCAGGACAGCACTGATGACTGTAGCCTCAGTTAGACAGGACAACAGCTGCAAGTGGAAAGCGAGACAAAAAGGTTTATGGAGGGATGTTTTAGGATGCAAAAACAGAAAAGGAAGAAAATATCAAAGTATGTAAATGAATTGTTCTAAAACTAGAATAAAAGACATTCTTGACACTGTATCTCATCCTGTCTACCTCACAATAATACATAAGGGAAAAATCAAAGTAAGAAAACCCGAACAAACCTGAACTACTCCACTAAGATACATTTTGATGTCAATCTGATTCTTCTGCCACTTTGGACTTGATGATGGGAGTACCATCCTGAGAAGAACAGAGAACAGAGTGAGGAACCATCTTTCTACAGCTACATTACGACTCATCAATAGCAGGTAAGTTAGATCAGCAGCTATGATTTCCACTTCATACTTTTTCTGTCCTTTATCTTGCTTCAGGCTGAGGATCTTTTGCAGGGCCCCATGGATATCTCTGATACAGAACAAGACCAAGGCGTTGAACACTGCAGACAGTAGAGGAAAGAGATATTTATGAATATTCGTGTGTGTAAAATATTGAGTTGTATTAATCAGTGTTTTAACGATGCGTTTTGTTATTACTGTACAACACTGCTGTTTTGTAACATTAGCAAAACTGAAGTAAGTTTCTATTATGCTTTTAGAAAATGGTGGAAATTATAGAAAACTAATATGATATGTATGATATAATCATGATCATTATTATACTGTTCTAAAACTAAATATGAAACAAACATTTATGAATGACTATAGGAGAAGAAGTTCAGGTTCCTTTGTTTAAAAGAAAACTTTTTGTAGAAAACTAAAAGTGAAGTGTAAAAATGTATTGTTAAAGGATTGGTACAAAAACTTGCATCTGGAAAAACAAAATCTATATAACAAAATAATGTCAGGTTGTGTTCTCATATAAGTGGATACACACATCAGAATCTCAAAACAAACATCCCACCTGAGCTATCAGCCACTTTGTATCGACACTGACTGCCTCCTTCGCCCTTGGTTGTAGCGACGGCAGCCTTAAAGGCCTGGGTGACTTCTCTAAAGATACGAGGCGTGGGTTCCTTCTTCATAGCTGCTTTCCAGTCATCAACCATTTTGTCTGTGACTTTGATACTTTCCACCGCATTCTTGGATTTCTTCTTCTTACCCTCGTCATCTTCGTCGTCATCCTCGTCACCAGAGCTGGCGCCCTGCATGCAAAACACGCCAGTATGACGAACTTTGTTTTCACAAGAGAACTCGTCAAATCACACCAACACACACCATCAGATAGCTTACCTCCAAACTGGATGGCAATCTGTGGTACTTTTGCTCATCCTCATCCTCATCACTGTCTGTGTCGTCAAAGTTTAGGAGCGTTTGGTCGTTCTGCTGCAGAAATTTGAAAAACTCTGGATCCTTGTTCTTTAACCTGGACAGCTGCTCCTTGTGCTCAGAGGCCTTGCCTTTCTTCTTTTCATCACTAAACAGAACAAAAATCAACAAAATTACACATCTGTCCTTGGGATACTGAGATGGTTGTATTACTGTTACAACAATGACACAATACATAAAAGAAAATGATCCCAGAGCGAAGTACTCACATCCCAGAGGTTGAAGGTTTCAAACCTTTCTTCTTAGTAAATCCATTTTCTTCGGGAGTCTCTTCTTCAGATTCACCTCCAGAGTCAAAATCAGCTGACAGCAGGAACTCGTCCACACTGAGGTCTTCTAGTTTCCTAACAAAACGACAACAGGTTAAGTAAGTTGGCTAACATGTGGGTAAACTTTGTGAGGCATGGTCCACAGTTTCCAGGGTCAGTTTGTTGTTTAGCTACCAGATTGTCAGTTAGCTAACTAGGTGTAAACGTCTCTAACACTTGAAAATAGTTCGTATTTAACGAAGATAAAAGACTAAACATTTCTCCGATGTTTGATTTAAGAGAGCCGCTTCCAAGAGCTTCCCAACACTAAGCTAGCGTTAATAGCATGGA
The DNA here is from genome assembly GCF_000972845.2 of Larimichthys crocea. Lineage (NCBI taxonomy): Eukaryota > Metazoa > Chordata > Actinopteri > Sciaenidae > Larimichthys > Larimichthys crocea. Next base: position 18,122,698 of record NC_040025.1, read on the forward strand.
CACTATCGATCACTGTGTTAGATAAAAACATCTTTTAAAACACATAAATTCACCGACTACACTGACGACACTTAAAAAAGTGTCGTAATGTCACAAAAACAACATTAACTCGCGGTTAAAGCTCGTAATATACAGCACATAGTAAAGAAAATACCCACGCACCTTTTCTGTTTGCCTGCCATGCTGGATCCACAACGTGACACTAGCCAACCCCAATACCCACAATCCCTCTGTGCACAACGAAGGAGTTGGTTTTATGGTTCATGGGTGCTATGCTAATGCTAGGGACGAGAGACAAACAGAACAGAGACCTCCCACATGTAATTATTTTTTTTAAGCCTGGCTTGTAATAACTTTTATATTTACTTTACTTTATTTCACCTTATTAACCTATTTATATACTGGGTTATTATCCTATGTGTTTATGATTGATAAAAAAAAAGTTAATGCATAATTATTATTGGTCATTAAATGCCAAGAGCTGTGTGTCTTTGGACATCACTATTTTGGTGAAATTGTCAATTATTATGACAGAAATTGGCGGACCCCCTGCAGTACTTCTGCGGACCCCCTAGGGGTCGTGGACCCCTGCTTGAAGATAATGATGTTTACAGATTTAATACAACAAACATACTTATTTTTAATAAAACGTGGCATGTATCTTTTGGGTTAACGTTCAATAATAAGTGTAAACTTTAAAATCGGTCTTTCGTAATATTATTAATTTAATCCGAAACTAAATTAAAAAGAAATAGTCGGCGAGCACGACAACCTCAAATTACAGTCAGAGCCGTTCATACAAGAACGAGCAGTGTTTTGATGCCGCACGTGAGGTTTAAATTAGATGAACGGCTGCGTTCACGAGACAACATCGGCGGCTGTGTTCCCGCACGAGGAGATTTTACCGTTATAATTTGTAGTCCGTTACGTTACACGACCACAAAGCTGGGCAAGCTTACAAACAGGAAGAAATCATTGCTGTCATATCGACACCGACGACGGTTGGTGGTGAGTACTTCTGCAGACAGAGCTAACGTTAGCTAACCTCCGTGCGTAGACAACAAACTGTCATTTAAGCAGCCGTTACTTTATTTTAATAGTAGCACGATGGCTGCAGCAAACGAAGCATTTGTTTATTGATGCATGCTTGAGTTTGTGAGTTATTCGTTGTTTGTTTGATTTTGTGTCCGGGCTAACCGAGGCGGGGCTTGGTTCAGGTTATGACAAATCACGGCCTTTCTAAATGAAAACCCCGCCTCTCGCGTTAGCTGAGATGAATTTATCGAACGCACTTCCGGACTCTGACCAGACAAAAGGGGGCGCTTAAGGTCGTGTGCGTCACGTCAAATAATTTAGCATTTATCCATTACAAATGTTTGACATTTGCGGTTTAGAAATAACTTCCTGCGTGTGTGTCGTGCGCCTCGTTTGCCACACGTTATCATATTTCAGCAGCTTGAGCAGCTTTGCTGCTTTCACCTCCGGCGGTTCCAGCTCCACCTTAACAAACCGATGTCAGCTTTCATGCAGTTTTTTTGCATTGACGTCAACCGCATACAGCACAAAACAGAGGCTTTCTTTATATTTCGTATGTTTGAGTCAGAATATGGACACATAGACAGGCACTGGTACCAATTTTAAACCAGTCTGACTGCGACAGCTGCTGATATTTCTCCCATCACAGCGAGGAAGACACTGTGTGCAAGGATAACCGCAACACAACCACCGGTAAATAAATTACACATTCATCCTTCCTATTGCTGCAGCAGCTGATAGCTGCTGTTAAATAGATAGATGGAGTGGGGGTTGGGGGTTTCTTTAGATCACATATGGAGGCTGGCATGTCAATAGAAACATCCTTCCGTCCAAAAACATTTGTGCATCAACATGATTGGACATGTTTATCAAGAGCATGTGTGTGTATGTGTGTGTGGATATCAGCCAAGGTTTTGAGACAAGCCTGGGATGAGCAGGACAAATGGTTTTAGTTTAAACTGACAATTGTGTTTTCACTTCTGCCTCAACATCCTGTGTATCCATGTCTCAATTTGCAGCATTGTCTCATGTTATTCCCTTGGGCATGAGAGCAGATTGTTCCCTCATACATGGTTGGTGTGTTTTTTATGGTCCTATTGTGTTTTGGAAAATGGGACCCAGAGCTAGACGCTGGGCAGCTGTGGTGACATTTGAGAAGGTCCTCGGTGGGACGGTGCAGAGTATTTAGCTGAAAGAGTACCTCTGAACAGATGACAACATAATTATGATGCGTTGATGCTCAGCGTATGGGTTTATTTGACTGGAGAGTCATGTAAAACTTAACTTGGCAGGATCAATAATATGTTGTTGTTTTTCAGCTGTGAGCGTTGCATTTCTTGGACTCCAAACCGATCAATAATCTTCCCTGATGAGGCTCTGGTGGATGCCAATTTGTCCGCTCATCAGCTTGTGTTATTGTCACAAAAACTTCTCTTTTAATTTATGAATACAAATATTTAATCAAAAATGAAAAATAAAAAGTGAAACATCACTAAAGGGCAAGATTTTTTCACATCCCACTGTAGGGCACACACACTCAAATGGCAGGCTACATGTATTGAAATAGTAACTACATTTATTTACAGTTATGGATATTATAAACAACACATTATCTATGTGGAGAGGAGTTTGAAGTACCTTCCTTAACACTTTTAAGCCTGTTAGCTTTTGCTCGTCGGCTCGTATCCTTGTAATGTATCCGAGCATCAAAGTAGGTATATTTAAAAGGAATCCTGTTTCAGGCCTGTGATGTGCGGTATACCTCATCCAGTCGTTTGCCTTAGTGCATCCTAAATATTCATCAGACAACAACTTCTAAGATGCCGCGTGACGGTGGTTATGCAACACTGTGAAGTGTGTTCTCCATCCGAGAGCGGGGCGGATGAGAGCACAAAGGAAAAGGCTAACTCAGGCTACATCCTTCTCTCCTCCCACCCAGCCTAACCGAGGCTGCAGCTGGGTTAAGGTGGGGGTTTCACAGCTAATTCTGGTGCAATTAAATAAACCAAGACTGTCACAATAGATGAGAGGCCTGCATTGGTTTTCTCCTAGGTTAAGTAATAATGTCTATCTTCTCTCTATTTGTCATCATGTTATTTAATCAGTCTTGACACTGAATGTCAGATGACCCTAACCCTACTACACTTTGTTATTGTACTGAGATTTCTGCCATGCTGGTAGTTTTCCTGTCATAGCTGTCAGGATGAGTGCTTTAACAGTGACAAAGGGTACAATGATTGCTCAGGACAGCTGTCATAACACCTGCATCCTCGCAAATAAACTAAGCCCCCGGAGGTGGAATTTTTTCTGATGACAAAAGACAATTTGTATAAGTTAATGACGTTGGTATTAACCTGCATGAAAATTGTTTTCTGCATGTTTCAGTTGCCCAGAGTGCGGCCCAGGCAAGAGCCCGCGACCGCAGGCACCATGATGGAAGGGGGCATGCAGCTGCTCAACCGCGATGGCCACAGCATCTCGCACAATTCGAAGCGGCACTACCACGACTCCTTTGTGTCCATGAACAGGATGCGACAGCGTGGTTTGCTGTGTGACATCGTGCTCCATGTCTCCAACAAAGAAATCAAGGCACACAAAGTGGTGCTGGCATCCTGCAGCCCTTACTTCCACGCTATGTTTACCAGTAAGTTCAGTTACTACCAGTTTTATTCCTAGACACACACCTCCTGTTTTTCTGTTGCTGTGGTGACACAACAACTCTTACATGGAGCGAGCACCACCTCATTCTTTCAGCGTCATCGCTTCCTTTCCCCCTCTTCCTGTCTGGGGCACAGGTGGTCAGATGAGGTCTGGGAGTCTCAGATTTCCACTCGACACTAGACCTTTTGTGAGGGCACAATGTGTCTCCAGAGAGTTGGTTGTCTGGCTTTGAGACTCAGCTGTTAGTCTCTCTCTTGTCTGACCCAGTCTCTAATTAGTCTATGTTAATAGAAACTGCTGATCTTTCTTGATCATCCAATCAGCAAAGTCACAGCTCCCCTGCAGATATTGTATTTGCCAGTTCTGTTAACTAGAAGGAGATGAAACATTTGACTGGTGATGTAGAACATCTTGACACAGAGTTCTGCAGGAACACCCACATTGAGCAAGAGTGTATCAATTCAGGAATTTCAAAAACCTCCACACATAACACCTGATTAAATGAACGGCAACAAATGAGCTATGCTGGCATTTGGCAGTGGTGTGGTATACATTAGGAGCTGCCATGTGTCAGCATGATTGAACAGGAAGGCAGTTATATCATCCAGAGTTTTTCTGTTTGTAAAATGAAAATAATACTCTGTGTGGTCATGCAGATGAGATGTCGGAGAGTCGGCAGACCCATGTGACCCTACATGACATTGACCCTCAGGCTTTGGAGCAGCTGGTCCAGTACGCCTATACAGCAGAGATTGTGGTTGGGGAAGGCAACGTGCAGGTAGGGTGGAAGATGGTTTATCTGATCCCTATTCATCACGTCTTATAGAGCACAAGACGCAACACAGACTCACGATGTATCTCCACCTGAAATTGCACTCTTCCTAGACGTTGCTCCCAGCAGCTAGCCTGCTGCAGCTCAACGGGGTACGTGATGCCTGCTGTAAGTTCCTCCTCAGCCAGCTGGACCCCTCCAACTGCCTGGGCATCCGAGGATTCGCTGACACGCACTCCTGCAGCGACCTACTCAAGTCTGCACACAAGTATGTCCTGCAGCACTTCGTGGAGGTGTCCAAGACTGAGGAGTTCATGCTGCTGCCACTGAAACAGGTAGAGGTGATGCTTTTTCTGTCTCCTGCTACGTCTTCTGGTGCTTTTTTTTTTAAAGAAAGCATTGACATATTCATGGTGGAAAATAAACAACTGGTTAGCTTGTTTGTCTCTTAGTCATACTAGTGATTTACTTACATGAGATTCAAGTCAACATGGGGAACTGTGGAACTGTGTGAAAGCCACTGACCAGAAGACAAAAATATTTCTGATCAGGCCTAGTCTTGGTTTGTGGGAAGTGGTGGAAGTCAAATTACAAAATGTCATTAATCATGACAGATAATTAATGACTTTTGTCATAAACAAATTGTATTTAACTTAAGTGATTGATCTAGTTGTTACAAAATACTAAGAAGCAGTTAATTTAGCCCCTGTATATAATTAGAGTAATCTTTTCCTCACTAACATATGTATCCAGAGAGGCTCAGTCTAAGGGAAGTGACCACAGCATTGCGTTTTTTTTCTTCCAATAACATTCATTAGGAGGCCCCCCTTCTTCCTCAGCTAACTACTGTATATCAATCATTGTCTCTTGTGGTTTTATCATCCCACTATGTTGCCATGGACTACTTCATCTGGCACATGAACTATCACCTGTTCACCCGCTGTGCGGTTCTTGTCCTCAAAGTGATAATTAGGCAAAGCTAGTGGCATTTTCACAGCCGCTGTACAGTTTATAGATTACTTCTCAGTCTGAGGTATTAATGAGTGTTTCTTTTTTTGATTCCAGTTGCCATATTCTGTAAAGCTTTTGGGGGGAATGCAGGTTAGACGATGGCTCACTAATTTGCCATGCAGCCAACAGCTGAAGTGACCTTGAGCGAGGGCCCCTGGCACTGACTGCTCAGATCAGACTGTGGATCAGACTGTGGTTGCACTGGCAGCCTTTAGGTGTAATTGTGTGTTCAGTAAAGGTGTTCCTAAAAAAGAGTGCATTGTTCTCAGAGAATATCTTTCCAAAAGGAAGGTCCAACTATGGAAAAGTTAACACAGGACTGTTTTACAGGGCTGATGTTAACAATGTTGTGGCTTCTATTACAGGTGTTAAACAGGGCTGTGATTTCAAGTATGAGCTTTAAAACACTGTTGTTTTTTTCACCCATAACTCTTCAGTTATGTGAAGGCCTAGGATAGTCAATCAACAAAAAACAACAAAATTGTCCATAAACAACATGATGATAAAATGCAGTTTACAAATTCAATTGTTTTGGTAATGCTTTAACTGTTCTCATTTTTAATTTTTTTATATGTTTAGCCTCAAAATATCAGACTACATCTATGTGCTCCTCCGGTCAGGTGTAGGAGGGGTTCATGTTGGTCTCCCAACAAAGAAAAAAACTGCATTATGTTTTCTATGAAACAGTGTCTGTTTCAAATAAAAGCCTGTTGAGACTTGGCAGGTGACAAGGAATTAAAGTAGCAGTGAAAACAAGTAACATACGGCTGCCCACATCACTTTCCCATTATCTCCTTATCTCTCTAAGGAACAATCCCCACAACACTAAAGAGATTGCGCTCCGTGAGAGGAAAGCTTCGCTCTCTGTCTGTAGCCTTCAAAGCCCTGCGACTGAATCTGCAATAGAAGTGTGTGGGCACAGTCCATTAAAACAGTGAAAGTTAAGCTACATAAAGGCAGATTAAAAATAGACCGTTTTCTTTGTTTCTATTCTTCTGTCTCTCTATTTCCTTTGGCCCATCGCCCCATTCTGTCATAAGTCTGCACCAGATATGGATTTATGTACTCTAAAGGACTCTGAGCTCACAGGGCTGTGAAATATGCCCCATATTTCTTTTCATGTTCTGTGAAGATAGTGGCAAGGCATAGCTGGGTTGTGACTAGTCTGCTTCCGTAGTTCTTCACTGATGTTGTAACGGTTTGGTGTGATTGCATTAATATGATGCAGTAACACCTTAATTAGCATGTGTGTAATATATAGATCTTAAGCATCTTGATACAGCTGAAACACTCTTTTATTCATACCTCCCTCATTCCTGCTGTCATTTAAAAATATTTTATCACCTTCACACACACATTTCTTTGAGTTAACGTGATGCAGTATGTGCATGCAGTGTTAAGAGAGACTGCAGGGTGGGGCAGCAGCAGCAGCAGTATTTCTCTATGTGACTGTGGATTAGTGGAGGCTGCTCCTGGGAGGCTGCTAACTGTTGCCCTGATCTGGCCAGCAAGGCAGCAGCTGACTGCTCTGGCCCCACCCAGTCCTGCCAGCTTTGGGTTAATCTGGGAACAGTGCCAGCTAGCCACTCAGACTGCAGCACTCGTGCCACAGACACACATATAGTGATAACTTCAATATATCACAGCACCCACACACACACAAAGATGTTGATATAAGACACAGGCATTTATGTGTGAGTGATGAGAGTTGAAATGGTGCCTGAAATGATTCAGTTGTGCTGATTTTGTGTTGGTTGATTCGTTTTGAAATGACGCAGACAAAACAGATCATTGCTTTTCCCTGTGCAATATCAGTCTGGGTAAAGTAAAGGGAAATAGACTGACAGAAAGGAAGAGACAGAGAGAGACCAAGTCAGTGGCAACATGCAGGAAGTAATACTGTTTGTGGACAATGCAATTTACTTCTGGAGTGTTGACATGTTTGGTAAGAGAGCTCTCTCAGGCGCTGTTTTTTTAAAGCCTCTCTGACATTCATAGCTGGATTAAAAGTAGTGTGAGCAGGTTCTTCTTGTAAATGATCACATAAAATGTCTCTACCCATCTGCTTCGTCTTCTCCATCCAGGTCCTGGATTTGATTTCCAGTGACAATCTTAATGTGCCATCTGAAGAGGAAGTGTACCGGGCTGTGTTAAGCTGGGTGAAACACGATATAGACGGACGCAGGCAACATGTACCTTGGGTAAGCACACAATGTTTTTTAGTTTGACTATAATCTGTAAAACACCATCATCACATTTCCTCTGTTCCCTTTCTCCTGAACGCACCACCCACCATTCCCTCTCCTCCCCCCCCGTCAGCTGATGAAGTGCGTGCGGCTGCCGCTGCTGAGGCGAGACTTTCTGATGAGCAACGTGGATACAGAGCTGCTGGTGCGTCACCACTCGGAGTGCAAGGACCTGCTGATCGAGGCTCTCAAGTATCACCTGATGCCTGAGCAGAGAGGAGTCCTCAGCAACAGCCGGACGCGCCCACGACGCTGTGAAGGCGCCAGCCCTGTGCTCTTCGCCGTTGGTCAGTGTGTCCCCGAAGGTACCCACTAGGGTACACTTAAGCAACACAGCAATTCATTTTACCTTCTGACGTCACTCATAAATATCAAAGATCAGCATTTTTACAGCTGGGAGATAAAAATACTCTGCTATTAGACATGGTCTGGGATTTTTATACTTGTGTCATATAATATCTTAAATGTCTCCCTGGTCTTAATGGGTGCACTGCAGTAAAGTGAAACATTTGTTTGAGCTCATTTGACTTAAAACTGAATGAAATTACCAGTAAAGGTCACCTCCTGCTTTTTTTATTTTATCCAAATCTGTAATGGTTTCTTTTTGAAACCATTTTGCCATTCATACCTTTTGTTTTGATCTGTAAATATTTTTAAAGATAATACACCCCTGAGATACTGTCACAGTACTCATATTGAGGTAAAATGTTGTGGTATGTTTTGTTGCTTTTATATAAATACAAGTCACTGTAAAAAAAAAAAAACTACAAGTTAAAACATACTTGTTCATAAAATATATCAAGATATAAAAGTCATTTCCGAACCACAACAAAGACTGGAACTTGATCCTGCACTGAGACCAGGATTTTTTTTCACCACATTGTGTATGTGTATGTGTGTGTGTGTCTGCAGGTGGTGGCAGCCTGTTTGCCATCCATGGAGATTGCGAGGCGTATGACACCAGGACGGATCGCTGGCACATGGTGGCGTCCATGTCCACTCGGCGGGCACGAGTGGGCGTGGCAGCCATTGGGAACAGACTTTATGCTGTTGGAGGGTGAGTGATGAGAAGCATATTGTTGCCGAGACCCAAAACTAGTTAAACCACCATCTCATCATCTCTTACTCCAACATTTCACTGTGTGATGTGAACTAAAGCTGACTTTTATAAAGGGGAAACTTTGGCAGGTAGAACATGTGGATGATTTACATTTACATAATATAGTCCAGAATTATGCAAAAACCTATGGCTTCGTCCTTTTGCTGAAGAGCTTTCCTCAGTGCAAAATTCCTTCTTAACTTTAATCCTCAAAAAGCCTTTACTGATTCATTTACATCCACAGGTATGATGGCACCTCAGACCTTGCAACCGTGGAGTCCTACGACCCCATCACGAACTCCTGGCAACCTGAAGTTTCCATGGGAACACGGCGGAGCTGTTTGGGTGTGGCCGTCCTGCATGGCCTGCTGTACGCTGCTGGAGGTTATGATGGAGCTTCCTGCCTCAATAGGTACACACAGACTGACATTTTGGTGGTGAATGCTGTTGATATTTTTAAGTTAGATGTGCATTGTTATATCTTGTTGCAGCTTTTTTTGTTTGTCACAATGTTGTTTTCTAGGCCATGTATCCAAGGCCGTTTATCTCAGCAGGGCAGCCTTGCAGTGTCATTATATTGAAGTGTTTTTCCTCTTTCAGTGCAGAGCGTTACGACCCTCTGACCAGTACATGGACCTCGATTGCTGCCATGAGCACCCGTAGGAGATATGTTCGAGTAGCAACTCTGGGTAGGAACTTTTCACAAACATAACATTATGAACATGCTGTTCTACTGTATGTTTATGTTTCACTGTCTGCATTTTAATGTCTGAAATCAGGGAGGAGCTGCCAACTTGGTATTTCGCTACTAATGTAACATTCTGAGTGCGTTTACTCCCCTTTCCCCTCCAGATGGAAACTTGTACGCAGTGGGAGGTTATGACAGCTCCTCACATCTCGCAACAGTGGAGAAATACGACCCCCAGGTAAACTGTGTGCTGGTAAATTTATCATTAACTGAGTGTGGAGACAAAAATCAAACTTTACAGTTGAAAATACAAACAGGTGACTAATGCTCAGTCTCTCGTTTTAATGAGAAGAGCAACACATGGACAGCCATTGCAAACATGCTGAGTCGGCGCAGCAGTGCTGGGGTGGCCGTGCTTGACGGCATGCTGTATGTCGCAGGAGGCAATGACGGCACCAGCTGCCTGAACTCTGTGGAGAGGTTCAACCCCAAGACCAACACCTGGGAGGGAGTGGCCCCAATGAACATACGCAGGTTAGTCTGCACCCACAATTCATATTAGTACTAACAGAAAGGTCGAAAAACTAAAGAGTTACACTATGAGGAGGAAAGAAGTGAAGTCAGTCTACTAACTGTGAATAATGTGGCAAGTACAAAATGTGTTACTCACAACTCACTTTTAAACATGAGAGAGTAAAAGTTACTACTGTAGCTCTGCAGACACAAACGACATAGAAAACATCCTTGGCAGACTTCAGAAACCAGACGCACCAGAGTGAGAAATGAAGCCTGCAGCCAAATACATTTTTTCCCATAATACAGTAACACAAATGTGGAGATGCTGTTTTGTTTAAATGCTTAAAAAATGAGCAGGCCCAATTTCAGTCCCACATATGTTACATATTTTGAAGAGAATATATGGTTTTATAGTACAAAACAGTTTTTGATACCGCACAGTTAAGAGAAGGAGAAGGAAGGACCTGTGATAGATTCAGGGAATTTAATTAAATAACAAACACACTCTGGCCAACTTAGCTGTCAGGATGACCCGCTTCTACTATCCCTTCTGCACAGGTTCACCTCACAGTAATTAAATGCTGAGATATATTGGCCTCAAACTGCACCAGCCTGTTCGGCTTTTATCCTTCTTTTCATGCTTCATAACAAACGTGAGACCTTGGTGATGGAGAGGGGTCTGTATTTAAAAAACACTGTGACAGCCACAGGCAAAACCCAGTTTTGCCTTAATTTTAATAGAAGATAGAAATAGAAAAGCAAAAGAACAAAACTGTGTCTTTGAGCTCGTCAAACAGGTGCCCCTGCTGCGATTATTTTGCTCTGTTGAAAATCTTCAAGGCGAGGGATTTGGGGCATTTGAAAGTCTTCCTTACTGCGTAAACAATCTCATGGCATAAACATCAAATGACCTATTTTCCACAACAGTCAGCTCTTTCTTATTTCTTAGAAGATGAAACTTGTCTTGTGGGTGATTATCAAAGCAGGCGTGCATGCACACACTCACAGCCTTTGTATTGATACAAGATCGGCATCAGGGAGGGAGACTTAGAGATGTAGCTGTCTTGGATTTGAGAGCACACAAGCAGATTCACTTGTTCCCCCTAGACAGACACACACACACACATACACACACTTTCTTATGTGAGTCAGTGTACTGTAGGGGAAACCTGACAACAGTCGACTGTGCAGCCTAATGAATAACACATGTGTGTCACGTGTTTGGCTTTGAGAGCTTTTCTTATCCAGTGGCTCAGGCTCAATTTACATGGTCCAAAACATCACACTATTGACTTCCAGTCTATCTATAAACCATTTTACATGTGCCAATGTGAAAATGTTGTAGAATAATTTTCTAGCCAAAATATCTTATTATATTATGATAATGACTGGAACCTTTGCAAATTAACATTCAAACGTGTTTTAGACAAAATCTGATGGCGTAAAAAGATCTGTTGTCTCAGCTAACAAACCATTAACTTTTCCCCCAGCGCTCTGCTATGATGGACATGATGAATAATCAACTCACGTATTATTGGCACTTCCTGGTGTTCTCAAAGTGTTCTTAGTTATTGAGACAATAATGAAGCTTAAAGTGTGTTTTAAATGAAAAGATAGCAGTTTTTTTTGTCTCTAAGCACCTTGCATGTCTTGTCATCTTTCAGTTTTACAACATGATCATTGATAATGTTCCAGTGGCCTTGCATCCCACACTTTATCCACTGTATATTAATAGGCTGTCTTCTCTTGGCACTCAGAAGGATGCATTATTAGAAACTGAAATGAATTCCAGATAAGAGCTACAAAGATTAACCCTAATATGTCTGTAAAACCTATATTGTATATTTTTTTTTTTGTCGTCCTCCAGGAGCACCCATGACCTTGTGGCTATGGATGGCTGGTTATATGCAGTAGGAGGTAACGACGGCAGCTCTAGTCTCAACTCCATCGAGAAGTACAACCCGCGCAGCAACAAATGGGTTGCGGCCTCCTGCATGTTCACGCGGCGCAGCAGCGTGGGCGTGGCTGTTCTCGAGCTGCTGAACTTTCCACCGCCATCCTCGCCCACCCTCTCGGTTTCCTCCACAAGCCTTTGACACGGGGTCACCGCTTGGCTGACCTCAGCCTCTGCTGCTACAGCCCAGACTGGCTCTGGGAAAAGACGCAACTGCTCGGTTTGAGACTGGGAAGAGGAGGAGGAACGGGGTAAATGGATGGAGTTGGGAGAAGAAACAGAGGGAAGGTGTGGATGAGGCTCCTGGCTTGGTTATATTATACAGTACCCTCCAGGATTAATGGCACTCTTGGTAAAGACTGTCCAGCCATCGTTCGATTGATTCATGAACTCTAATTTATTCTAGGCAATTTTTAAAAGGTTGTTAATGTGCAGTATCCTATAATCTATAATCTTTCTTTTATTTATGGTCAAACCAATCTGGCTGCACTTAACCAAGTTTGGCATTAATTCTGGACTGGGACTGTATCTCGCCTGGATGCCAGGAACTCCACTGTACAGCTCCACCAGACAGATACCAGCTCCCACTCTGTTCAAGAGTAGAAGATGTTCCCAGATAACGACACGACCGATCAAGCCCCATTTTCACAGTGTTTGACACACTCATCATAAAACGTGGTGGACACTTCTATCATGTGTGATGTAAATGTTTTTAGTTTGATGTTGTTGTCTTCTGCAAGATTTTTTTTCTTTTCTTTTCTTTTTTTTTTTTTTTTCAATAATGTACAAAAAAAGAAACTGGATGATTTTTAGTTTTGGAATGTAGCTTTTGACTGGTTACATGCATGTTTACATATTGGCATTGACTCCCCAGCAGGAGGATAAAATGTTGTAGTGCTGCTATGTCACAGTAGGTGGCAGTAACAGGCAATGTTATAAACCTTTCCCACAGAGCAAGAGAGCATGGACACCAATAACAGCAAAGTTAGGCCCTCAGAACTGTAAATGAGTTTAATATATAAATATATTTACGTATTATACGTATACAAACTATATGTATTTATAAAAATGTATAAATTCTAATATATTCTGTTTTAAAGATGCTTAGAGAAGGATACAGATCAGACCTATGTCTATTTAAGAGTGTTTTTAATATATTTATTTAAGTGTGTGATGTGCATATTGTCAATGGAAATGACAAAGAGAATGTCAAAGTGTGAGAGAGTTAGTTTGTGTGCATTTGGCGTTTCTCCTGGTTAAGAAGAAAGATTGTTGCATTTTGATACAGTGTTTCATTTACATTTCTTGTTTCGTCACTGCCACAAGCATGAGCTCACATGAAACTGTCCGCTACATTTGTGCAAAGGATTTAGTTGCTCGCAATCCTAATGACCAGTCAATTTAGGGGCTCTACATTGTCTTTAATCATACTTCTCATAGTTTTTATATGGACGTGGAGGTGGAAATAATCTTCGTGGCAGTTAAAGCAGAAAGTACTAGTTTACCTACAGTATACCAACACTTGACACTATTGAGTAATCCTGTTGACACTTGGTGCTGTCATAATCCATCAAGTGTGGTGTCTTGTTATATTACCTCATTGAAATGGATCTCATGGAGTCTATTGCAACAAAGCTGAACTAGAAACAACTGTCTAACCACATATATACTGGATATAGAACGTGTCGTAGGTCATTTGGGAATATCACCACTGAACTTGCATTGTCCAACATAAATGGGTCACTTTGAGCCTTTTTGACTCAGTTAACACGGGTTCAGTTCAGTTCATGTATAGTGCAGTGATACCATTCCAAACTTCTAAGAAGTTGCCTTTTCTTTCCTTTTTTTTGAAGGATGTTGTTAATCCAGTTCTGTTGATCTAAAATGACCTTACTTTTCATTTGTTAGAGCGGACCCAGTAGAATAGGGGCTTTGATGGTCTTATAGAGATGTTATTCTGTTAGGACTTCAAGAGAAAGGCACACAAGACCACAAAAGACTTTGGCCTCCATTCTGCTGATCGAACTGTAAATAGAAAAGATCGCTTATCTTAAATCCATTTGTGCAATTTCAACGTGACTGTAGTTATTTTTTGTTTGTTTTTTTATTTTGTGTTCAATGTGGTGTTGATTGTTTATTTATGATATGTTATTTATGAGGAACTTCAAAATATTGAATTTTGCACTATTGTGAAATGGAGCAATACACTGTAACAAAAAAGGAAAAAAAAAGGAATAAAGATGTTTTCAAATGTGATAACTGTCCTGACGAGTTTGAACACATGAACACACTGGGTGGGACAAAATCTTAAGCATCTCCTGCAACTTAGAAGCAAAGCTATCACCCAAAAACTAAGTGAAACTAGTATGAAAGTAACCACGGGAAATTGGCATAAACTGAAGCTAAATAAAAACTACTCCCTTAAGAAAAACTAAAAGAAGGCCACTATGCATAGTATAGTCTTCTATGATATGAAAATCTGCAACGGCAACCACTATTATGTTTCACAAAAGTGAAAAATATACGTGTATCTCCCACGTGGTTCAGGCCTGCTCCCAAATTTAGTGGGTTCCTTCCACTGACTGTATAAAGAATGGGCGGAACCAGGGCAAATAATCTGCATATCTGCACGTTGTCTTCCCTAAACTCTATTATTCATCAGTTTTGTTTTTTTGACTGAAGTTACTTTTAGTAATTATTGGGTGGTAAATGAGAGTTAGAAACCAGACAGTACATTACTCATTGATGTCACTGACATCAGAGCTAACTTTCAATATGAATAACAGTTCTAAATGTTTCTTTAAAACCTTCCTTTGGTAAATTAATAAATGGAGAGCATAGAATATGTTATCACTGGATTTATGTTTTTGGTGAAATGAAGGTTGACTTGGTGCAAGCATTTGTAAATTTACAAAAGACATCACACAATGCAAACTAAATCAAAGAGGTTATAAATATACTATTAACAACTTATAGACATCAAACAATAACAAATTCACATGTATTTCCACTATGATGTATAGAAGAATCCCACAGCCATAGAGAGAATCGTTAACAGCCTGAAATAAACATGATAAACTGAAGGGAAAAACTGCAAATTCAAATGACTGACAATAGTGTAATAAATAGGAGAACAATGCTCACATTACTGGCATTTTGACAGATGAGCATAGCTACTTTTTTGTGACTTTGGGACCTGTTCCTACATCACATTGACATCTCCTAAGGGGCAATACACAACCACGTGATGGGATATTGTTTATTTTGTAACACTAAAGAGGTACAAGTGGTATTCTTGATTGCTGTGGTTCTGTAATAAAGAGTTACTTCTCTGAATAAAAAAAAAAAAGGAAAGAAGGTACCTCTTTCAAAATACGCTCTTTCAAATACCCATAGGTATTTGAAAGAGCTGTTATGAAGCTGGCTGCCGTCAAGTTGACAGCCCTGCCTCTTTCACCTCCTGGTTAATCTAAAAAGGCAGATTGAATGAAGCCTGTGTGCTCAAAGAAGCCATCTGTAACAGCACTTATCCGTCAGTCAAAGTGGCTAGGCTGTTAATTATGTATAACTTTAAGCATTAATATCATTTGAACGGGTGAGTTAAAATAAAAAAATCAGACTCAGAGAAGTTGAACATGGGAGCTTATGGAGATTGACTTCTTCTGTAGCCAGCCTCAAGTGGCCTGAGGCTTCACTTCACAACCGTGGAGGTTGCTGCTTAGTTCTTCCTTGGCCTGTGCTACACTAAGTTTCAAGAAATTGTAATTATAATGCTAAAAAGCAGCAGATTTTTTCTCTGCATCTGCAAAAGTGTCACTCTGGATAAATCAAGCCAATGAAAACACATACAAACAAACAAACACTAACAGTGTTTGTTGCTAGGCTCACTATGCTCTCACTGTGGCTTGGTACCTTTCCAACATGCTCCTCTTTCATAGTGATCTGAGCAGACAGCTGAACACTCTCACTTTACCCTTCTTGACCTCAGTCACATGGCATTCACACCTGTGGCTGCCGCTGCACACACTCAAACATATGAACTACCACTCTCCCAAAACACAGACAAGTACAGTATACAGACTGCAAAACAGCTTCGAAGCGGAGAGAAAAAGGCTACGAATGCTCATGGTGCTCGTTTAACAGTAACATGGGAGGACAAGTTGATGCACGTGGGGCTTTGCTGTGCTTATTTTTGCATTAGACTGCAAAAACAAAAGCACGTATAATGGTTGCACATACTTGTGGAGAGTTAGGTTGAGAAATTTACAGTTTACATAGTGGGACCAATATTTGTAATAAAATATGAGGAGAAAATTTGTTGGCATACGTCAAATTTTCAGAACTCGAAAGGAATCATTTGACATTTTGAGAAAAAGTCTTATTTGATTTTTTGCTAAGAGTTAAGGACTGAGTCCGCTCTCGTGTCTGTAGGGTGATTATGAAGAAAAGTATTTAGCAAGGCCACACACACCAGCCTCATCAATTAAGGCTAAACAAAACAGTTGCTAGTTGTAACCAAGTGGCAACATTCATAACTGTGAAATAAAGCCAATACAGAAGTGCCAAAAACTGCAGTTCCTTGAACGTCCACTTGAGGCTGGCTACAGAGCAAGTCAGTTTCCATAAGCCGCCATAATAAAATGCAGAAATAAACATCTTTCATTATTACATGTATTATGGCTTAAAGTAATGGCATGTTACTTTTTCTCTCAGTTATACCAATATGGCAAAATAATGTAAACATGTGGCCTCATACCGGTGAGTTTGGATGATGCATGGAGCTGTGCATTTTTAAATCAAGCGACACAACCTTGATGTTAGTGTTGGAAATATTCTATCCATATCAAGCACTGCAGCTTTTTAAAAAATGTGTTCATGAAGAAATGCAAATCATAATGGTGACAAGTTTTACAGCAGACAACAGCAATCACAGTCATCAGAAAGTTCTCAAGACATTCCCGAGGCACAATCCACTACTTCAATGACGATTCATGCACTCTGTCTGACATTTAAATGATCGTTAAAATATACAAAGTTTCCAGCAGAGCTTGAAGGTTCCAGGAAGGTTGATAAAGCAACAAGGAAGAGGTGTATTTAGTTGTAAAAACGTACGTGTCTTTAGTGCCTTAACGGTGGTGAGTTATTTAAACTAAAA
This sequence comes from Larimichthys crocea, assembly GCF_000972845.2. NCBI lineage: Eukaryota > Metazoa > Chordata > Actinopteri > Sciaenidae > Larimichthys > Larimichthys crocea. The sequence continues at coordinate 18,139,835 of NC_040025.1, forward strand.
TGATACATGTGATTGTAGGTGGAGTATCACTTTAATGTGCATGCATGCATGTGTGTTAGCATTTAAAGGTGTGCGGACTGTTATGTCCACATGTCTGTGATTGCTGTAGCTGTGAGTCACCTCCGCTGCTATGAAGATGCTAATGAGTTTACAACCTGTGTAGATGAATGTGCTCAGTCTGGGAGAGCTGCTGCAGCTGATCCACGGGCGGGGGAGCATTCCTGCCACTGGAGCCTCTCCTCTTTCCCCTGGTGTCAGCCGCTGCACAAACCCTTATCAGGCAATGGAGATGTGGTAACCCTCTCTGGAAGGACTTAAGTGTCAACCGGACCACTACACCTACTGTGAGAGGCTGTACACTTTTTGACCTGCTACTTAAGATAAGACCAGGCCTTCCATGGAAAATCTGTCAACCCCATTGAAACTATTTATGACTGTACAGTTTATGGAAGTGTGTTCAGAGCACTGACAGTATTAACACGTTATGTATCCATGACATCACCCACAGGTTTTTGAAGAACTGTGGTTGTGGTCGCTGCCATGTCGGCAGTTCTGCCTCTTCCCCCTCCCGGCTAATCTAAAAATCGTCAAAGACGTGGATCAGCAGGCCAAATGAGGCCTGGGTGCTCAAACAAGCCATCTGTAATGGCACCAGGCTGGCCATGCTGTTACTTATGCATAACGTTAAGCCTTAATATGATTTGAATAGGGGAGTTAAAACAAAAATTCAGACTCGTACAGTTGGAATGAACAGTGAAATTAGCTATAGAGACAAAAACTGTTTTTTTGTACCAGGCTGTAAACATGTTTATTTTCTGTGAAGTGAAATTTTATTATAGGGGGGGAAACTGACTCATTCTATAGCCAGCCTCAAGAGGCTGTTCACAGAGGTGGTCGCTGGTTTCAGAGTAGACAAAATCTGAAAGGCTTTCATGTTTTAACAAACACAAGAACAAGAGGTGTGCCTGACAGATGATCTACAATGGGTTCTGCTTTGAAACAAGTTTTGACAGATAGTAAAACAGCTCAATTATGAAATGGGTGCAATGACCAAACACTGAAGTGATAGAAACATTCGTAAATGAAAGATTAAAAAGACAATAATAGTTATTTATATAGCACCTTTAAAAACAGTTTACAAAGTGATGTAGAGAGCAGAGGACCCAACATAAGGCCAAACGAGATAAGATCAAGAATAAGTAAAACAACAAAGAAACAATTATTGATTTCTATAAGCTTAGAAAACAAAAAAAAGCAGAACAGTAATAACAGGTATAAATATATATAAGATGGTAGAGTAAAATGGGAAAACTGACATAAAAAGGTAAGTGTAGTGTTGAGGGTAAAAGGACAGAATTATGAAATCTGCTACAGTAAAAGTCTAAAAATCATAACATGCTAAACACAAGAAATCTACTCTGTTGGTTAGACTAAAACAGTATTTACAGGTACATGCAAAACAGCACAAAGTGAAAAAACACTTTTCTGTATGTGCTTGACAAGACTACAAACTAGTCTCAAAAATGATTTCCAGTCCCCACAAAACTGCCCCAGTATATAATCATGTTGGTTTTACTAGTATTCCTTAGTTGGACTTGGGTCATACATATATATCTGTATATTATTTTTTAAAAATATACAGTATTCCTATGTATTTATTTAAAATATGTGCAGTGTGGATTATATTAGATCATTCAGATTAGATAGTTTTGCTGACTCTCCTATAGAAGTCAAAGTAAAAAAAAGTAAATGTATGTAAATGTAAAGAATATGTATATATTCTTTACCTCTAAACAAAAACAATCTTATGTTCAGCTATTTCACCAGTTTTTCACATTTAACTTGAGGTATGTGACAAAAACTTGGATCTTGAATTTAAAAACAGAAATAGTTAATCTGACTTTGACTGATCTTGCCTTCAAAGGAGGGCTGAGGTCCAATTAAGATTCCTCTATGGTCATCCTGTGTGAGAACTTTGGCACGTCAGAGTCTCTGTTGGACACCTGATGTTGGGAGCCTTATATCCAGACTCCGTTTTAGTGGCCCGAGGTGTGACTTTAGCACCGCTGCACTCACCCGCTGAGTCTGGGTAAACACAAGCGAGTGACTTCTCGGAGAGAGCCAAAGTTCAACCCGCCACACATGGAGGGAATGACATAATGAAAATGTAATTTGGGTTTCTTGTTTGAACGGATGTGACTATCTATCTGATAAAACGAAACCAGTGGCTTCTATGTATGTGGGTTATTGCTGGGAAACAGCTCATTCAGGGATTTTGAGCGATATCCATACAAAATGGAGTGGGGAAAAAAATGAATGTGCTGTTTGTCTTTCTACAGATGTAGTGTTGCCTTTGGCAAAGAACCTGGTATTTTCCCTTCTCATTGAGCAACGTGAAACAAAACTGTGGCTGAGATCTACTACAGTAATCTAAACGTACCTACACAATATTTTTGTATGAATATTATTTAATTACTTAAGAAATATTAAAGACAGCAAATAAACTTAAAATAGTAAACATGACCCTACTCAAATAGCATAAGTTAACAGTTTTCATGTTAACATGCTAACAGTATATTAACATGCAAACCATTGTCATGTTACACGCTAACTTGTTAACATAATATTTAGCATGTCGCTAGTGTCATGTCTAGTGTCATAAGTAAATGGATCCAGTCACTAGTTTTAGAGGTTTCATGAACTGAAGTGTTGTTAAAAGTCAAGATAAGATTCAGATATTTTACTCTTGACTTTCACATGGATGAAGAAATGTGGGGCAGTTTTGTACCTATTCTTGGTTTCATTTCCAGCGTACTGTAGTTTCTGTGTGTAATGGTTCAGTTCTTGGGGAATAGTCTTCCCTACATCTTACCTGATAATTATTATCTTCCTGGAGATTTAATTGCTTCACCAGAAACACTAAAAAGGATTTACCTCACGGTGAAAACCCCTTGCTTTTTCCCATTGGCTTTCCTTCCTCATATTTGAGGAAAACTGTGACAGAGAGGTGAGTCACCATGAGGGAGGCATGTGTTTTCAAGTTCATCTTCCTACTTTTTCCAGACCCAGACTGGAAAGAAGCTTTCACCTGAAATGATTACGTCAATGCCTGCACTACCATGATCACAATGTAATCAGATGTATTACTCTGTGAAATATTCAGATTTCATTTAACTGATTTAATAAATAAATAAAAGGAATTCAAACAACTATCAAAACAATAGTGATCACGGATACTATCTAAAATAAAAGACCACATCTTAAAGACACGTCCCCTCCCCAAACATGGGATTCTCCTGGATTATGTAACAATCGTATACATTTATGTTATGCTACAAGTTTTAATTCTTTCATATTTGTTTTCCGTAAATCATGTTTTGCCTGTCATTAAGCATGGCAGGGAGGTCTAAATATGACCTATATTTATGAAATGCCAAAAACATCAAAGAAAAGTGTTTAGTTTGTTCGTTCTGGACTACTGTAGAAACATGGATGACCGGTGGTGTCGGTAGATATAAAAGCCTCATTGTAGAGTAACAAAAACATAACAATTCTTATACTTATATTAGTGAACTAATAAATATAATTCTATATATTATATTGAATTTATGCCATATTCTGTGAATAGAGTTACCTAAATCTGACACACTGGACCTTAAAGAGAAGATAAAAATCAAAAATAAATTTCACAATATTAAGTTCATAATAATTTCTATGATCTCTTAATTCTCTACTCTGAGGGTGATGTTATTTTTACTGTTGTTTAGAGAAGTGGCTCAGCAACTGCTACCCAACGTAACAATAAAATAATATAAAACGTTGTTGGGAGTGTTTTTAAGCTTGGCTAGTTTGACTTTGTCATGATTTCAGGTCACAATCACATTTTTGTCCTCTGTACATTATTAAAAATAAGACAAGTTGTGATAGATTAGTATGTTTGTGTTGCTGTGTGTGCCTTTGATCTAACATGTCCCTACTTGCCGAAGGTTTTGTGTTTCACACATTGTTGTTGACAGTAATTATGCACTCTGAAGAACAAACCCCACTCGATGCCAATCATGTGATTGTCAGACAATAATTCAGAGAAATTAACTCAATCTTAACTCCAGCTACTGATGTGATGAAAACATTGAGCTTAGCCTCATTATCTTGTCATTTACCAAGATGTTTTACATTCCCTAACACCGTATGCAGTTCAATCAGTACTCTTCATTGATTAAATTACTTGTCATGAGCTCGGGGGGTAATCAAAGTTTTAGGGAACAATACAGTACGTGACGAGTGTCAATGACCCTACAGTTGGTTTTAACAAGATAATGACTGTTGCTGCCTCAGGTGAATCCGTTTGAATAATCCGGCTGAACAGGTTACCTGACAGCGAGCGGCACACGTTTCACTTTATGACTGCAGCGCAGCAGCAGGTCACAGACAATGACCTAATTATTGGGCAAACAAACGACGATCACGAGTGTTTGACTCCTCAGTCTGATTGATAGGACCACTTATCACTGTCTATTTAAGGAGACAAACTGGAAAATTACATGTCTCCTAGATTGAGAATGTGGAAACCTAGAAAACAAAAGTTTGAATAAGAAATTAAAATAAAGTAAGATTGATTCTGTTTGGGGGCATGTAATGTTGGTTGTACTGTATTAATAAAATAAAAAGCATATTTCACTATACTGTGAAGAAGAAGAAAAGATCGTTAACACATTTTAAAAGTAGATTTTTGTTAGAACGAGTTTTACTTTTTACGTGGTGGAAAAGAACATACTCCTTACATGCAAATAAGATTTATTTGCATACACCTCTTGCCTTATGAAAACACGAGCCTTTGCATACACAAGCGTCCTGTTTAAACTATCCTCCATCCCACTGACAGATGACTGTCCTCAAAGTGACGAGAGGATAAAATAGTCCGGTGATACGAATATGAATATGAATAGATAGATAGATAGATAGATAGACAGACAGACAGACAGACAGACAGACAGACAGATAGACAGATAGATAGATAGATAGATAGATAGATAGATAGATAGATAGGGTTTTAAACATTGACTAGAACGGCCATGATTAGCTATGGTGGCTGCTGCACCCACAGAAGGCGTCACATCCATGTACATTGTAAATTAGCCGCTATACTGATGGTACTTGGAGAGCCGAATATATTCTGGGGTGATACACAGTGTAAAGGGTTTGAAAAACACTAGTCGAGAAGATCTCACATTCACAGAGTTTGAAAACAATGTGATACTTGATACGTTCACCTCCTTCATTTAAATATGACAATGATATTTCATCGTTTTTTATCATCTACAGTGTGTTTTCCTTTCAATTTAGTAGAACAAAAACAACAAGGGAGTGTAATATAACACTTCCCAGTTATTTAAATTTCAAAATGACACGGATGTGTTTAAAGTATGTGGGCCAATAATAAATAGACTGCTTCAGTGTGCTGGCATTTTTCATGTCTGGGCATGCCAAGGGAAGCTCCTATCTTCCCCTTTGATTGACACACACACCATCCAGGTTTAAGTGACCAACAACGATCCCCATTTGGTTCCTGAAAGGTGTGAAATGGCACACTTCTCCCTGAACTCCCCTCCTCCTGTCTCTGTTGTTGGGATTGATTTAACAGACAGAGGCAACTCACAGAAGGTGTGACTCCTACTGGTTATTCACCACACACACACACACAGCCTGTGACACAGAACCCAAACTCCACCCCTTTTACGCAGACACTCACTCACCGGTCTGACTACAGAGCCCTCACCCTTCTCACTTCTCCCTCAGTACAAGTCTGACTTCAGCAGGGAGCGCACCGCACTCTTGGATTACACTCATCCATCACAGAAGGACTACAGTTTGTCTTCAGAGCAGCACAAAGCTCCACAAACAACGGCAGCATGGGGAGCAGCATGTCATGTATCCCCCAGCACAACTTAAGATTCTCCAGCAAGAGTTTCATACGCAGAAACAGGTAAGAACAACAAAACTGTCCAGGTATTCTTACTGTACTTGTATCAGTGTGTTTGCTCCACACAGAGCACATGTCATGCCTGCTGTCGTTTGTTATTTTAGACTGTGTGTTTCAGATGGAAGGAGTTCTTGGTATTTCACCCAGTTTTTGAGCAGTGGGGTGAAACAGAGGTTGTGAATTTTGCGAGGCCAGGGTCAGGATCATATGGTAATACAGGATAGTTCCAGAGTCGTGTCTGAGTGGTGCCCGTCTGGCCAACGGTGTCAATGATCCAGTTACCATTTGCCTCCTCTTTGCATCTCTGTGAAGATGATCTGCCAGCTGTCAGTGAATCTGGTTTCCCTCCAAAATCAGGACCTGACCCCCATTCATTATCATGATAACATGTGGGCAATTATAGTAAATTACAGATAATATCTGGTTAATGACACCTGAAGTTAATAGTCTGTAGTGACGTGACCTGTCAGCTTTGGATATTAATGCAGGAACAAACTGACATTAATGGGTTATACTGGTTATACTATTATTCTATCTTGTTTTCGTTAATCCTCCAGCTTTATATGCCTGGGCACGTTACACTTGGTACAGCCTACTCTGCTGGACCACCACATCTGATTCCAATTAGCCTCTGCTCCAGTCTCCACTGTGTGATGAGTCAGGGTCTGGTTTTGTCAAACATGCCAAGGAGCTCTTGGTTTTCAAATAAAATCAGAGGCAGGGCAACCCTCAAAAAAAGAAAAGAAACGTTGGGTTTCAAAAGCCCAACGGCCCAACTAGAACACTGATACACCTTCCAAGTTGGGTCGATCGTTCAGCATGGACAATACGTTCAGTGTTCTTGTTTCCTGTGTTCCCTACTTAGTCTTTGTGTTGGGGAATCAGGCCAGGCTCAGGTATTCCCCATAGAGAAGAGGAGCGAGTAGCAGTTGAATGCCACAGCAGTGACTTGGAGAATGTGGGGTGTGTAAATCCACTACCTGTCTATTATCTACATTCCTTTTTCACTTTGCAGCTGCCAAATGTATCAGCATGCACAGTTACCATATTTTATATGTTATTTTTCTGTGTATGAATACAGTACATGGAGTGGAATAGCATCACTCGCCAAACTCAAATCAATGATCGATGTTGGACATGGATTTTCTGATTAGGCAGACCTTGATTCCCACCATGCAAACAAAAGCCTGCATTGTTGCACCGAGGACACTGGCACACATCTGTGCAGATAAGCGGATAAACTCCAAGCTGAGATTGTAAAAGCAGACCCCGAGCCTTATCATTGCAGCGAGGGAGCTTCCTCACAAAGATGTGACACTAATAGTAACAGATGAGGGTCATGCAAAACAAAGAGGGACATTGAATGCTGATTTTCCTATGCATATCCTGGCTATCAGAAACACAAGACCTGATTGTTCTTATCATTTAAATGGCTGGCATTGATGGAATGGGAATAAAGGAAGGGGCTCTAGTTAATTTATATGACATGAGACACAAATCAGTCATTGATCTGCTGTGAAAATTGAACTTTGGCAGTCGTTCAAGTTTCAGTTGCTTGATTGTGATACTGTGGAAAACGGGTAAAAACAGAGAAATAAGTAACAGAGCCTGAATTTGAAATGCAAAACAGTGGAGTGCAAATACAGTTCGAACAACAGTAGATGACAGTAAGCTTTCATATACAGGAAATGTTCCTTGTTGACACTGCAGATGGGAAGTTAACCGAACAGCTAACAGGATGAATGGTAAACACTGGAGAGTGAGTAGTTAACACGTGGTTTTACTTTCTATCCAACAGCAGTCGCCTGTTTCGCAAGAAGAATCCCCAAGAGGGACAGGAGAAGTCCAACAGCATTATCAATATCCTGTGTACCGTCACCCCCAGGAAGGTAAGAACCCCCATCAGCTTCTAGGACATGGCAAAAACATGAAACTCAATCATCTGCATACCTATACATGTCAACCTGTGTGTGATTTGGTTTTTATTGCCGTCTCTGACTGATTTTAACAGCAGGTCTAACTGGTTTATTCATGTCATGGCTGAACTTTACTACTGTTTTGACTGGTTGCAGGAAATGTCCTCTAAAGATCTGCAGACTATAGAGAACATAAAATGGGATCCTCCGTATGACCCGGCCAGCGGCTGGAAGAAAAGCAGCATCAATGTGAAAAATTATGGACGCATGATTCACAGCTCCAAAGTTCGTTTCCGCTTCCTGCACTGCCAGGTGAGTGGCGCAAAATAACTTTTTAATGACTATGTTGAAACAGCAGGAAAGCAAATAAAAAAAACACAAACATAAGCTACACAATCCTTGCGGGTAATGAGGTCTTAAACAATGACCAAGCCTACAATGACACATCAAGCCAGTCATCTAAATGAATCCAGTGAGTGTCAAAACAAAACAAAAAGAAAAACAGGTGGAGAGTAACAGGATGTTGCTCTGCGGCCACCAGACACACTGAAACTTGCTGCTGGCATTGACGTGGTGGCTGGTTGTGAATAATCCAATCAGTTTTCCACCAAGCGGACCACAGCCTGTGTTTGGACATGCTCGCCTCTGCTTTGGTTGTGAAACATCTCTGAGAGAAAACCTCAGGGTAGAGAGAGAGTTCTTCTGATCCCAGGGACTGATAGAAGACACACCGGCTCCTCATTGTGGGAACTGCAATTTATCAGAGATGTGACACAACAGCTGTCAAAAAGTAGAAAGAAAAGATTTATTGAGTTGATGCCATCATGACCGCCAAAGAACACACTATAACAGAACGTAATATCACAAAGTGATGACAAAAAGTCATTTATGTACCATTAAAGAACACGAAGATTGCAAGTGTCAGTGTAGTAGTCACAGAACATTTCCTGCTTTCCTGTATGAATCAGCAAAGTAAGAACAAGATGTTCCGATGTGAAATAGTTGATCAGACTAACCCCTGGCAGGGATTTAAAGATTAGGATAAGGATCATAAGGCTTTTTCCTCATCAGACAAACACCAGTACAGAGTAACAGCCTCTTGGGCCTCTAGACACAAGCATTTGTGCATGTAAGGTTCAATTTGATCAACATTAATTACAGTTGATTTTACTGATTTGTTTTCTAATTAAAGTGTACCAATCTGTAAAATCAGCTGCTGCACACACTGAATGTGACTTTTGACTGCACTACAATTTGCAATTAATTCTCAGACAGGAATAATTTTACTTTATTTTCACTGAATCTGTGTCTGTAACTCTCTCACCTTTAACTTACATATTATCCTCTGCAGGATGTACATGACTGCTACCTGGATCTCTTCCAGACACACCTTCATTTCGTCTCCAACAACACAACCGGATTGACATACCAAGTGAGTTTCAAGTCCATGCTTCTTCCACATCAGCTAATATCTCAGGATTGATTTTTTTTATATAGTTTAAATATTCCTGTGGGGCAAAGTTTTACGTTATGTCATCATACCTTTTGACATGCATACCTTGTCAACCAGCTGTGTGTTGGTAAACAGAAAGTATGATTATGCTTCTTCACCTGTCTCATAAAGCTTGAGCAGCCATTAATCATCAGTTTACTGTGTCTGTCGAGAGAGTCGAGAGCTCCCATGTCAAAAAGAGACAGCTCAGCACCTGTATACAGTATTAGTCAGAACATAGATGACGGCAAATGTGGGGCAGACATGAATACATCATTGACTTACTTGACTGACCTCAGGGGCCATGGTGATTAATTTCTTTGTTAACATTTTGGGCTGAGCAGTTGGCTCAAATAGAGCAGAACAGGAAATGCTTTTGGTATGCGTATAAAGCTTTTTTTGTTGTTTTATGTGCAGGGAACTCTTCCGTTGAAAGAACTCACCATCTGCAACCTGCAACAGAACTGCAACCACAGCCAACCCCAGGAATTTGCCTTTCAAATAAACGGTAAGTTCAACTTCAGTAAAGAAACAAGGGAGTCTTGGCACAGAGCCCTGGACTGTTGTATTCATCTGTTTTGAGTTTTACTGGCTGTGTTAGTTAGCTAATCAATCACTCGGACTGGAACCAGCTAATCCAGCAAGATGTTTATAAGCCAGTAGACGACTTCAACCATCAACAAAGGAAACAGGATGAACTAGAACTGGAGTTGCATTATAATGAATTACTTTTTTTTTTTTTTACCACGGCTTGTGGCCTGCTATATTTGTCCCGCTCATCATCAGTTATGGATCAAAGTAAAAATTCTCCTCACTCTCTTCACAAATGAGGGAGAAACCACATGCTATTTTCAAACTGCAGCATTTCCTATGTTGTCACATTCCTGCGATTCAAAGGTGCCGCGACCCTCTTCACCTCCACTCAACCCCAACACTAACTAGAGCTGGGCATGCTTCATCCGTGGTCAAGGGGCCAAACCGGCCTTAAAGGCCCTGCTTGTTAGACAACAGGTGCACTTCAGTCAGGCCAGCTGTCGCGCAGAAAAGCCCAGCTACCACTCTTAGCCTTGTCACCGTCTATAATCTATGGCACATTCCAAAAACTGCTCAGGTTAATTCCTTGTAGAAATGTCACTTCTTCTTTTGAACTCTGAATGGGCATAAACAATAATAACCTTGATGTAGAAATAAGCTGCTGTAGTGACTAAACAGCTTTAGTCCTTGCCTGGGAAAGTCAACCCCAGTCATGAAGTGTGAAAAAAGTCTGTTTATATTTCTTTATCATTACTATGTAAAATCTCAATCATCTCTGCTGTTATAATATTTACACTCTTTTGTGTTTCATACTTGACTTACTGCAATTTCCTGGATCAGCTGCTAGTTATTTTCATTTCAGTGTGAACTTTTATTTACCTAATGGGACGCATCGCTGACAGGAAACATGTAGGGGAAGCATGACGAAATTCTTAGTCAAGTGAGAGATATGAAGTGGAGATTTCCTCTGTGAGACCAGCGTCTTCCTCTCAATGAGCTGGAAGTATGAATCAGCGTTAGGATAAAGTAGTGTGTGGGTGAGTGTAGCTAGTGACGAAGCAAACGCAGCACGAGATGATTCCCGGAAAAACTTCACATGGTTTGAATTAATTGTGTTGTTGTGAAGCTTAGTTTATGATGGTTAATTACTTTTAACAGTAGTTAATGACATCTATAAACTGACTGAAAGTTTGAAGGTGGGAAAGTCTCATTATGTACGTATGGTCTTTTCACATCACTCACCTTGCCTGAAATGTGGAAAACAGCACTTTTAAGGGGAGTGCTATGGTCAAGGTCTACAATTAAGAGAAAGTCAACAGATGAGTCCACAGTAGCTGCTTATTAACGAGTAGTCAGTGGGCTATGGATCCCGACAATTATAGTACAAAGCAGTGGGACTGGAATGAAATAGGTTATCTCTGCTGGTTATCTCTGGTATGTGTGGGACTGAAAGATAATGGGAGATTCCAGCTCTTTTCATCCCAGGCCCTGTCCATTCCTCCTGGGTAAGCAGTGTGTGGGAGGGAGAGTCTACTATGACTTTTAAATGCCAAACGAAGCAGGTCATGGGGGATCGTCTGCAAGACATCTTACATGTGGTTTAACACCTTGAACATGTGTTAACATTTATTGTACTTATTTCCTAACATGTTCTAAACAGTGAGTGAACTCCATTAATGATTCACTGCTATGGTAGTTTGGAAAAAATAAGGCTTTCCCTTTTTGACCTTGTGACCTTTGCACCCTGCAGGTGTTAGCCTTAACCCAATCATCGTATACTGTGCCAACCAAGAAGAAATGGACCTGTGGTTTGGCCTGCTCAAAGAAAACATTGAGGCCAATGGAGGAACTGCAATTGCACCTGAAAACTACACCAGAGTGAAAGTAAGTTTTGATGTATTCCTACTACAAATAGCTAACTTTTTTTCAAATTCAGACAAGCCCTTAAAGTGTGGTAATCTTTTAATCCACCTGGTGAATATGCCATGAAAATGCTTTGGCTTCAACCACTTTTGATAAAACAGGGTGCGTGTGTGAGTAGGCAGGTTTGGTGAGTCAGTTAGGTCATCGCTGGCTCTCCCTGAGGCCTGCATACTAGGGAGCGGCCTTGACCACATCACAACCTACAATAAACTAAAACTAACATCTGTGATGGGTTAAAGTGCTGACTCCACACCCACAGGTGGGGAAATGCCTGATAAAACACACAAAGCTAGATGTGTCACGACAAAAGAAAATAACTGAACTCATGCTTTAATGAGCTTAAGCTTAGGAGCCTTTGCAATAAACAAATTTTGAAAAAAAATCCAAATAAACATGTTTGCTTAAAATGTGCTTATTTGCTAATGATCCTTTTCTGTGTACGCACTGTAGATAAACCAGAAGGAGACCCTTGAGGGCAGAGAGGAGCTGAGGAACTCCATCAACAGGGAGCCCATCTACGAGTGGGAGGGCTCTCAGCGGGACAGCCTGGGTACCATAACCTACGTCACTAAAGTCCGACTGCAGCACCTGCCCTGTCAGGTACGTCACGAGTGTTACTTATCATGAGTGAATCACAAGAATAAAGCACGCTATCTATACTCTTGCCTATTTATGGAAATGTACAGTAGAGCAGACTGTAACTCATGATACATGTTTTCAGTCTCTGGGAATTTCTCACATGATGAATACAAGCAGCATCACATCAGGTCTAAATCCAGGTGACTCACATAGTTTCACATAGACTCACATTGTGCAACTCACACACATTACCTCAACACAATGTAAGGAGTGAGTGAAAAGGGTGGAGTCCATATTTTGGCAAATGGTGCCTCTCCTGCAGATATGTTAAAATATAAATATGTTTTTGCTCCTGTCAAGGTGTAAGACAGCGTCAGACACCTACAACCAACTGATTAAAAATATACTACCGCACGCTAACCAAATAAGATATGAGCACAAATAAATAATGCTGACACAGCATCACATAGCAACCTCCAAAACCAGTAATCATGACACGACTTGCATGGATATCAGTGTTTAATTCTCGGTGGGAAATAGCGGCAGCCCTATTGAAGTGTGTGAGATTTAGGGCCTGGTGTGTGAGAGGCATTTGCCAGGCTCACGTAGTGACTCGACTCACCTCACAGCTGGAATGTCAGCTGTCTGTCCGGACACACCCTCCAAGAGGGAGAGGAAACATAAACTCTCAGTCTGCCGCACCTTTAAATGCCCCACTAACTGGTTTGACCATAGATCTTACTGGGATTTAAAAAGTACCTCTCAACAGAGCATTAAAGGATAATACTGGTGTTTTTATTTTTTCATGTTTGCACCAGGTCTCACGGTTGCCTCAGCGTTTTGTATTATTCATAGTCTTATCTCCACACAGTCAGAATAAGTGTTTTCTTTCTTGTACTACACCAAAAGCTGACAGTTAAAATGAAACTTTGATTTGATTTGTACTAAATAAAGGGAGAAATTAACATCTCCACAAGAAAAAAATAGTATATCATCATCTTCCTAGGATGACATTTGACACCACAAAGATTAATATAATTATGAAAAATGATATATGAATGTAAAGATGATGGTTAATAACTAGTATAATCTATGAGAGTATTGCTGCAGGTAAACACAACTACACCCACACTTACTAACTAGCAGCTGTAATCTTGTGTCCACAGGAACAGAGTGACAGACTCCTGGTGATGTACCCATCGACACTGATCATCCTATCAGAGGAGAATGATGGGCTCTTCTACAAGGTACCATTGACCTCACATCTTACAGCATGACTTCATGCACTTAATCACATCCTAATCTATGTGCACACAGTATATCCAAAGCTTGTGTTAACGAGTCTATATGATTACAGGGGAAACTTCCACTCAACATGATTACTGTGACCACACCCTGCCAAGACGTGAAGCCAAACACTTTTATGATTGAAGGTAAATACAAAAAAATCAGTGAGCTGCTCCATTGCAGCCTCTTTGCATGCTGGCATTTAAAAAGACATGTTAAAGGGATTTTAATGTGTACATTCTTATGCATCCTTTACACTAAGTGGCCTTTTCCATGAATCTGCTAGCGTCACAGAGTGTACCCCTCCATGAATGAGCTTATTTTATCCACAGAATGACAATCTGACTATAGCACATTCCAGTGAGCGAACAGACCGAATGACAGGCTTTGTCCTCCCCCTCCCCTCCTCTCTTCCCAGGGAAGCTGATCAACCCCATAGTGGTGTCGTGTCTGGATAGGTCTGAGTTCTGTGACTGGATTCAGAATTTCAAAGCTGCTGATGTGCCCGTTCTCAGCCCTCCGCCCCCCGTGTATGACATCATCTACACCCCAACACAGAGAGAGGTGAGGCCCGCAGGCCAAAAACAATTACACTGTTCACAGCTATGGGTGATCAATAACTATCGAGTGAGCAATCTCCGCCTGGTTTGTAAATGTGTGAGTGGAGTGAATTTATGCATGAGGAAAGGGGAAGATAGGCAACATGGCTCTGCCTCTTCTGTAATCAGCATAACTATGAAATTTACAACTACTACAACCTGAAACCTCATGCTTGCTCATTTGCTTTCAGTCAATTCATAAAATTTTTATTTGTCCCATGATCTCTAGGCTCCTCAGTTTGACAGGTGGAGTGGAAACAGCCAAGGCCGGAGTGAGTCTCTTAAGTTCCGACAGTCACCGAGTGGACGTGTGTCCCACAACCTCCAGTTACCCATTCATGAGGACAACCCTCTCTCGCCAGGATACTCTGAACCCCTCTGCGTAAGTTAGCTGTGCACTACTTCTCGAGTTCAACAATTTTTGGGCTAATAAACTAAAGCAAACACACGACCTCTATAATATTTACACAGATATAAATGTAGTAGGACCTAGTCTTACACAGATAAAATAAAACTTGTGTTTGTTTTGGTGGTGCTGAGCAGCAACACCTTTCTTTGATAAAGTTAATTATTAAAAGCAAGGTCCAGAGACCAAACTGCTTCTGTTACAAAGGCTCAGGTGATGATTATCAGGTCTTCCAGTTAAAGAAATCATAACTTTTTTTCTCAAAACAAGATGTGCTCATAATAAACTACTTTTGGATGGATGTTGGAAAATAATTAACTCTTACATGCTGATTCAGCAGTGAAAAGTTTGCTTGTTAACTTCAGTCGCCTTAAATACTGAATGCATTATCTTTTGACCAAACTCCCTCATGAGAGGGCCTATAAAGACTTACTGCCCATCTAATTATTTTAAAGTGGAGAGGGCTCAGAGCCCAGAAGGCATGTTGTTGTTCAGCTTCTGACCTGAACCACCAACCTCTCAATTAAAATGATGCAAAACGTTTTTCTCACACACACTCAGATAACTTTGTTTACCAAAAAACTGAAGACTAATGCTATACTGAGGAGAAACTGTTAATGTTTGTTTTACAAGGACTCGGTGGTTAAAATCCCATGTTGTAAAGCAACAACTCTTGGCTGACTTTTACTCTGGGTGTGTTTGGTGTCCCTACAGTACAGTCACTCTAGTCGTCCCTCATCGACTGAGACCGCCCGCCTGGGCAGCAGGAACAACAGCGTGTCTTCCCACACCAGGCTCGAGCGTGACCTACGACCTTCGTCACTGCGCTACTCCTCATCCCAGCGTGGTTCCTATCTCCAGCCCGTTGAGACCACAGTGCTGTCTCAGATCTACAGCACACCATACTCTGCACTGCATCGTGCCAGTCCACAGCGGCTGGAGAAAGCCCCGCTTGTCAAGGTAATTTAGTCTGGCGTCTAACGTGATAACCGAATATTCCCCTCGAGACTGTTGACTTATTTTACATGTCATGTGTGCAGTAACTAAAATAGATGCAGTGAGAGGGGTCATAATATATATGGTGTTAACAAATGGGGTAACACTGGTAGTTGTGCAGAACTGAAAGATCAATCTTCTCCATGGTGCAAAGAATAAAAGCTCTATTAAGGTTCATAAACAAAACTTTAGCCACCAATTAAAACATTTCCCGTACTCAGGAGGTACATTACTGTGGCTGTTAAGAGTGCCGTTTAATACAAAAGACACAACAGATTGTCACACCAGATCATGAATGGCATTAGTCCAAAACCTGCACTTGGTAATCTGACCCTTAACTGTGGCTTAAGTGATTGCTCTCTGTGAACCTGAAGAGCGTGAGAGAGAAACACAGTTTGGCAATTGATTCCTCGCTTATCACTTAAACTAACTCCTGGATCTGTTTGAATCTTTTGTGATCAGTCTAACAGCTGGAGCACCCCTCAGACATCCCTCAGTTACTCCATGAATTCCCCCCAGCGTCACTCTGACATGTGCGCCACACGACAACCGCTGTCGCCCCTGTACGATGAGCCCTGCAGCCCCGAAATCTACTCCCTGGATGAGGCAAGGCCAGTGGTAAGTGGGTCAATGATACTGGATCCATAGGTTCAATTTACTCCTGAGCAGCCTGTCTAATATCAAGCAGTGCACGCACACGCATGCATGTACGCACATGTTCAGTAAAAGAATATGAAAGTGCAGGTGTGGTCAATAGAGCAGGAATGACTGCTCAAAGTTTTTCCACCTTAAAGCCTTATCCTCACATGCTTCCCTCTGTGCTTTAGCAGCAGAGCTGGCAACAGCCAATTCAGCACCATCACCAGCAGCAAGGTCCCCAGCTCTTACCCTCCACCTTCCAGCTCCGCACCCCTCCCATGGGCAGGCGCTGCAGGAGAAGCCTGGTCTTGACCAACTCCCAGGGACAATCTCTGGGCCTGGAGATGGAGACTCCTCAAAACCAAGAAGAGCTGAGAGCCGAGGCCGTGTCGAGGCTTAAGCTGCTGCCTGCACCCAGCCAAGCGCAAGAGCAGGTGAGAAACACAGAGATACTCGACTCCCAGGACACTCCGGTTTCTGGAATGCTGTGGTACAAAGTGCAACGATGGTGCACAGTATGGTCGCAGAGCATGTGTATATGCATGTTCTGCAGGTGATATTTGAACAGGTGTCACAGATGAAACATATTTTAGGAAACATGAGAATGTTTGTTATAGCTGATCACACAAACTAACTTTCTTTTGTTTTTACATCGGTTGATAGATCGTCCTCCCACTGAGCTCTGCAAGGAACACCTCCCAGATGCCTTATGGTTACTCACCAGGTAAGAATTGCAGGCATGCAATGATGAACTTGATGAAACCTTATTTTGTTTATGTAGGGTGTCTCTCTGTGTGTGGATAGGTTACAGTAAATAAAAAACAATAAAATTAAATTTAGAAAGAATCTATTGAGAAACAATGGTCACTCTTTCGAATCACGGCTATAACACTGCGGTGTCATATTTCCTTGCACTTACGAGTTATGAAAGTCAACACAGTCAGCCGCCTTCCTTAATACCACCAAGGACACAGAACATTGTTCACAGTCCATTACACCTTAAATTAAACACTGCATGCACTTTGGATTGATTGAACTCTTGGGTCTGTCAGCAGGTACACAGAAGGTTAAAAGTGCTTGAAAGAGGAGGAAATGAGGAAATGTGCCAATGAAATTGATCTCAGTGCAGCTCTAAATACCATTTGTGCAGATGTCCCATGTGGGGAAAGCCCGGTGTAAGAGAACACTGGTTCACAGACAGAGTTTACTCCAGCACTGTGATTGACAGCACACAACTGTGCTTGGTTACACACTTATCTACAGACTCTTTTTATCAGCTATGAAAACACAACTAGAATTTTCCTTCCAGATTAATCCTAACACGTGCTATAACTAGGTTATTTCATCTGACATGTGCTTGTTTCTGAACTACTAGAATGAGAACATTAACAACAATTGAGGGTGGTGTAGTAGTGGCATGTCACACTACTAGTTTTACAGTAAAACTATGTGTTGGTACAAGGCCAATCGCACCATAAGTATGATGGGACTGTGACTGAGTTTATTCAGTTGGGGCGAGGTTTGTCTTTCATTGTTTGAAACTAAAAGCCTGGGAATCTTCTCTCGCTCCTATAGATCACCACTCGTACCTTGAACCCACAGAGCCAGATGACCAGGAAATGGACTATGACAACATTTGGGAGTTCGACTGTGATACTGGAATGATTCAGCCAACGTCTGGAATTTCGACACACTGGACAGGATTAGACTTTGGGGCCAGAGGCCTTGGTGCTATGGCAACCCAGCAGAGATGGTCATAAAACAAAACAATAGCCCGGCACTCGTCTGGACGTGTGCAAACAACAGATCTGTATCAGAGAGATAATAAAAGCGACCTAACAGAGCCTGTTGCTCCTGCTGCTTACAGTATGATCTAACAAATCCCATGAACTGCTTTGTTACATGTTGAGTGGTCAAGCAGAGAATTGATGACTGCAGGTACGAAGACGAATGGGCTAATAACAAAACATTATGAAAGTGATATGTAGCATTCAAGAGAGAAGAACAGGGTATACATACTGTACAGTTTTTATGTTATTTTTATTCTATTATATTATTGCACTAAAGGTTTAATATGTAGTGCAAACCTCCAGTTTTTTAAATATTTAAAGTATTTTCTAACATGCTGTCCGGTTTTGTTATATGAGTATTGTTATATTTTTGTTTTCTTTCCCATTACAGCTATAAAAAGCATTCCATCAGGGCTTGTTATAGTAAAGGATGTATATTTTTGTAAATGTTGTAGATTTATTATGTCATTGTGTTACATCGAGGTAAATAGAGGTGGCTTCAACTGACGACCCTAAAGGTGCTAATATTACTATCACTAGTACTGATACCTGTGTGGCTTCCTTTTTTCATTTTTGTTTGAGGTGTTAATTTATATTTGGAAATAAAACTAGAAAATCACCAAATTTTTCTTTATTCTCCTTATTCTAATGATACTCATAAAATGGCTATAACTGATATCAAATGACACCTTGAAAACAATGTGAAAGTTGCTTGTATCAAGAATTGGACAACTTACATTGCTATAGCAAGTTCAGCTCACTGTTTAGCTGCTCTTAGTGTCATTTGCATCTGCAGCAGACATTGTACACTACCTGCTCGACACCAAATGGCAGACAAAGTTAATATCTAGCCCATGTACACAGTAGAGGATATAGTAAGTAAAGAGCCAGATATTTCCTCCTGGAGTTAATTGGAGACCAAAACCAGCTGAAAGAGTGAATATTGGACTTAAATTAACCAGAGACACAGCTCCAAGAAAATGAAAATGTTGCTTCATAACTTCCGCATATGTTAATGAATAACTTTTGACTAAGAAGCTCATCATATCAACATAAGGTGATATGAACCAAACCGTTTTGGTTCAAGAATAAGTTGCGTGTTGACTCTGTGGTATGATATTCAAAGTACTTACTTAGATGGAGGAGAAAGATCAATTAAAGTCTAATAAATACTTGGACAAGAAAAAGCAATGATGCAAACAAAAGGCAACATGTTTCTCACAAATGATGCAATCCCTTCCGGGATCATAAAGACCAGTATGCATCTTTTTGCTCAGACCTGTTCTCGTGGAGCCTCTGTGGAAATCTCTCAGGGAAATTTTAAAATGCATAGTCCATTTTAAAGTTTAGTCCTGAAAGGCACCAGTTTTTAAAACTGTATCAAATCTAATCAGTTTGTGTTGTAAAAGTACTCTAACAGCTTCATATTGGTTCTGAGCAGTAGGATACTATATATTTTATAGCTCAACTTTGCCATCTGCTGGGTAAAAATATGTAAGAGGAGATCTCCTGTTAGTACTTAGCAATAATACTTACTATAATACTACTAATACTGATCATATTATTATAATTTATTATTCTAATTAATACCTATTTGAACTATATAGTGATATCTGCAACAGCATAAAAAAAATCAAGTATTATAAATAACATCAGCTCATTTACATGAGCTCACGTTGCCCTCTAGTGTTTGGAAAGTTTCACCTTCAGGTCAGAGTGGAATAAAGAGAAACACAGCACACGTCAGAAATGCTGTTTACTGTTGTTATACTGAGACATCAACAGCTTACAGAGAAATCCATATGACAAAACAATGTATAGTCATCTCTAAATTATCCACCATGAAAATACAATTAACTTTATACATATAAAACTGATACTGGCACAGAATACAGTCCCCCACATGAATTATGCTTTTGTAAGTATTACCATTTTGGAAAACATTACAAGAGATTTCATATCATCTTATTTTGTAAAATATTATAATAAATAATTATTATTGAAATATTTAACACTCACTAGTGTGTAATGGAAAACAAACAGAAATTCTTCAAGTGCCTCAAGTTAATCCATTTATCTCCTGTTCAACATCTTTGACTGTACATCTCTGTTTGAACCTGCTTATAATCTTCTTTCAGTAGAACCTTATTTACAAACACCTAAGCCATCTTTCTGAAAAAATATGTCTCATCTTGCCTTTAGCAGTTTCATATTGCATCATCTCACGCATGGTTTCAGACATTACATAGCAAAACAGTCAACCAAATTAATTTAGCAAGAAGCAGAACAACTACTATTAAATATAGTGCAAATACGTAACGCAAACAAGTAGCAGCACATCAAGCATTTCACAACGTCCACAAAGGGCCAAGATCCTGCACTGGCTTTTTTTAATCAGTACTCATGGAACAATATTTCCTTTTAAACGTGACGTATTCAGAGGCAGGACGTCAAGAATCAGACGATTCTGTGTAATTCAGTTTCCTCTCACTGGTTGACGCCTCCATCTTGACATATTTACGCAGGTATCGGATGGCTGACAAAGCGCTTACATTCGCCAGCAGAACTGCGAAGAAATACAAACGAAAAGTGAGTCATCATGTTACTCACTTGAGACTTAAGACATGATGATTGAGAGACACATCTTATAGCCTCAGATTATAAAGGCAGGCATTACCATCTTTAAAAAGCTGAAATCAAAATGAAATTCATATTATAAATTCATATTTATATATATTAAAGTACATTAATATTACAGATTAACAGACATACCAGCCTTCCAGGCATCTCCAACTTGTGGGTTTGCAGTTTTCAGCACCCATGAAGCAAATGCAATACAAACCAGACACATGTCTGACTGTTTGAGAGGCAGGAGGGAGGCATCCAACCCTTCAAAAAAAAAAAAAAAACGTGTTATAGAAAACACCCTGAGTCATTACATGTGTCACACAAAATAACAATAAGCATTCACAGAGGAGTCCTGTGAGGTCAAGGGTATTATAATTGGCAATAACACACCAACAGCTGAGGACAAGCCCCCAGTAATATGTTTGGACTTCCTGGTGTGTCACACTGTGACCCAGTCAAATCCTAGCACCTGCGTAGATTACCAAACATACACAAGGAAGCTTGTTGCTACTGATATCTGAAATTAGGACTCTAGTGGCCTTAACAATAATCCTTACAGGCAACTGCTAAAATGTAGATGTTATAGTAGTACCTTTATTATCATAATTACAGCTTACTGGAAATTTAAGAAGGGGGATTTACATATACACTCCCCAGTTTGAGGTATTTACATTACCCTTAACAGCTAAACATAAATTAGAGCACTCTACAGGCGGCTTAGAGAGGACACTCATTGAGTGGAGTAAACTTATCACGTACAACTATTCCTCTTGGCTTTGACTACTACGTGCGTGCAGTCCAGTGAGTGTCCTCTGACAGCTGAGGTAAGAGAGTCTGTCCCGGTCATGAATCTTAACAGCTGACTGAGTGGATGACATATTCTACATTACAACTGCCCACATGTGAGGAAAACACATAAAGCTTCTCTGAAAGAGGCCACATGTAGTGGAAACGTCACCTGTTGCATCTTATGACTACTGAAAAAATATATATTTATCTTGTGTTTTTTATTCCATGCATTGTTCCTCTTTGTTAAAAACCCTGAGCCTACAAAAACTACAATAAAACATTACATAATACTACATAAAACATTTTCAAACGTGTACTCTTCAGCTCATACGTGTGAAGCAGGACTTACTTGGATTTGAAACAGCTATCTGCAAGTCCTCATGTCTGAAGGGCTGCTGTGCTAGCTGTATAGAGATCCTGTCCTCCAGGTGACGGAGAAGTGGATCAGAAAGCATCACACCTTGATTTCCCAGAGCATTCATTGGATAAACTGTCCGAAAGGAACTTGCACTTTGTCTCACAGGTACAAGGGAGTTAGAGGGACTCTGATTCTGGACTTTAGATCCAGTAAGACTAATATTCCTGAAAGAGAGTGCATTTTTCCAAAAGAAATTGTGGCCGAGATCTCTGTCTGTGAAGAAATTCTCATATGCGTCAGTAGAAATCTTAGATGAGCTTGATGTACAACTGAACCTGTTCACCACCCTCACAGGAGCACAGTTTTCTTCTTCATCTGACTCCGCAGCAGAATCATCTGAAGATGAGGATGCAAAGAAGTAATCATAAGCCTCGGGGAACTGAAAGTTTCTGTTGGCTGCTCGAGAGTAGGAAAAGACGGGAACCAGCTCGTCTTTGGCTTGATCTTTTGCTGTGATCAGAGGGTAGAAGAAGCTTTCTGTATCGAACTCAGAGAAGAAATGATCGTAAGTTTCAGGGACAGAATTTCCATCAGTGTAGCAGGTGTTTATGTTATCTGTGGCTGGTTGACTGGGATTTGATTGCTTTCCACCAAAGAAGTACTGAAATACATCTGTGAGAGAGATTCTGTAGCTGTCTGCTGAAGATGAAGCTAAATAGTCCACGTCTTTGTCTTGCTTAGGCACTTGTGTATCAGGCAAATACTTTAGTTGTTCTAATTCTCCTTCCTCTAAGGTTTGTAAAGTTTGGTCTTTCCATGTGTAGCTAAAAGACTCCAGGGCATGTAGATTGTGCACGCTTACATTTTTACAAATCTTTCTGCGGCACGTTTGAGCACTTGCAGGAAGGACTGGTTGAGAAATGTTACTAACAGATGTCAACATCATGTTGTTAGTGTAAATATCAGTACCTAGACTCACTGGGACGGGTTCACTCTCCCACATAACACCTCTTGAAGAGACCGAACCTAAACTTTGTTCAGGCTTGGACTTGTCCATTTGATTAAAGAATCCTGAATCCATCATAGTTAACACGTCATTTTCCTCATTTTCTTGTAAAGAAGGGAGGGAGCTGGGTGGAGCAGCTGTGCTGGTCATTCGTAAACGCAGAATATCTTTTATCGTCAACTTCTCCATCTCACTCCAAAAAGAAGACATAGCAAACACTGACTGTTTTGAATCTGGTGTCTTTTCAGGTTTACATTCTCCTTTAGATGGTATGATGGCATCTTCTGCTTTGAGCACCAAATCACATTTTGAATCTGTTGTGTCATTTGATACAGAAGTTTCAGGTCCAGATGTGTCGCATCTCTCTGCAGGTTTTGTCAGTATTAGTGATGCTTTTTCTTCTTTAAGTCCAGTGTCATTTTGACTGACAGATAAACAAGAACTTCTGGACATGTCTGCGATATTTTCATTTGAGAGTGACATGACTGACTCTGTGTCCAGAATACAGCAGGATGAGAGGTGAGTTGTGAAATCTGAAGGATTTGGCTGACTTTTGCCTGTTAGATTAATTTCACCAGATGGCATGGGGTTCTCACTATGAACATCCATTATTTGTGATGCTGATAATTCGGCTGTTGTTGTGTTTTCCTCTGACAAAACATCAAATTTGGATAAAGTGTGACACACTAGAGGATACTCTGTTTGCCGTACTGTAATATTTATATCTAAACTGGGACTTTTAAACAGACAGCATTGATCTGACGGTAAATTGCTGGTGTCTAATGTTAATGTAGTGCAGTTCACTTGAGCGTCAGGACTGTTCATACCATCTGCAGACACAGGAAAGTGAGTCTTTTCCTGTGTCGAGCTATACTGATCTGTGTAGTGACAGTCAATTTCCAGCTGTTGTTGGGGCTCATCCTCTCTTTGACACAGTGTGTGGATGTCTCCGCCAGAATTTCCAGCCTCTTCAGCCAGGACTGACTTAGCAGCAGATAGTCTGTCATTTTGGACGACGTCCACGTCGGGATCATTTGACTCTGCGCTTGGTAAAATGCTTTGAGTTAGTGATTTGACCTCTGCTGTACACAAGTCTGGATTTTGTTCATTTTCACAACAAATATTAGAATGATTTATTTTATCAGACTGCTGGAAACCTGCTGTTACTGTGTCCAGGTCTGAATTACCAGCTACACCAGGATGTTTAAGTCGAGCTGATTCTTCTACTTGTAATTTGCTGCATGGTTGTAAATTTGTTGTGACATTACCACTGTTGTTTGATGCTGACATTATACTGTCAGTTTGCCTCAGTGGGGTTACTGACCTACCATTAGTTACATTACTAACAGTCAGGCCTGTTGCTTTATACCTTCCCTCTCTGACTAAGCTCTCCGGTAAATGCTGGTATTGACTGAAACATGGAGGACTGCAGTGAGAAAGATCTTTTACTTTTATCTCCTTAGCAGATATCTTCACTGGGAGATCACTGGTGGCTGAATATCCAGCTAAAGAGGCCATAACAGTTTTCTGTGGTTCATTTGAATAAAATAAATTAATATCCTCAGGTACCGTTGCTCCTCTCCATGCATACTGCTCTTCCTCTGAGTCGCTCTGCTTGACTAAAACCTGTCTCTCATATCCATGCACGCTCTCAGTTGGCTCAACACTGAGTCGTCTCTTCTTCTTCCTCTTCCTTCTGATAGAGGCAGATGGAGACGATTCTTGGCTTGCTGTTTTGTTTATACTTGTTGCATCTGGCTGTGAAACATTCGGGTCTTCCTTCCATTTTACATTTGTCATTGTTTCTAAATCACTCCATGAATCAGTGCTGCACTTTTTAATGGGAGTTAACTGACTTGTCAACAAATACCCCTGTTTAACGTCCTCCAGAGGTGTGCACATTTCCACCTTCATCACTTTGTCAGTGTTAGGTGTCGTCTCGACCCCGTTTGGTAAGTCAAGAGACTGTGTTGCCTCATTTACTCTGGTTTCTGTGCCGGTTTCCTCTGTGATGAATATTCTTGTTTCAGGGTTAGTCTTGAGCACTGAGTTACTGGCTGCAGGTTCAGGGGAAATGTTGGAACCAGGCTTGTCTTTTTTCATTGTTTTCATTACATTGCTGATGGTGTCGACAGGCTCCATGGTCTCTTTGCCAACTGCTGTTTCACCCCTGGCAGGCAGACAGTTTAACTTGGGGATGTTTTTTGGCAAAGAAGTGCTGCTGGCTTGTTGCCCATCACTACAGTGCTCCTCCTCCTGCATTACCTCTCTGTTTTTTCTAACTCTCACTTGGCTTGGCTCAGTAAGCCTCTCAGCCTCTGCAACATTTTTCAGCCTTTCAAAGAATACATTGATAGATTGCAGGTGTATATCCTCCTCACTGCCCGAGAGGACGCTCTCCATTCCACCTATGCCGTGTTTGCCAAGGTAATGCTCCACAGGAGAGCCCTCACAGTCTGGGGGGCCGTCCATTGGGCAGTCAGCCTCTGAAAAGCCTGCTGTCACGTCGACTTTCTGAAACCTCTTTGCAACAATGGACCCTGTATCATCCATGTCACTCATCCCAGAGTCATCCACAGCTGCCAACGAAGGAGGAAGCAGGTTGCACTCCTCACACTCCGTAAAGAAGCATTCCCAGTCACGGTCAGAGATCTCCACACTGAATTCAAAGTCTTCCATTTCACTTAGATGGTGCAATAGAACCTGCAAAATCAATCAAAAGATGTATGTTTCAAAAGTAATCACTGGTAAAACTATCTGCATTTTTTTCAGATACTTTTAGCATTACAAAATTAAAGCTATTCCGAATTCAAGCTGCCACAATAGAAACATCTATCTATCTATCTATCTATCTATCTATCTATCTATCTATCTATCTATCTATCTATCTATCTATCTAATATAACATAAAAAACATAATATAATATAATATAATATAATATAATATAATATAATATAATAGAAAACTATCCAGTAATCCAAAGCTAATTACAGTATTAATTTTCTCTGTATTTCTGGCTGTCTGCTTATGTAATTGTACACCCATGCAGGTGTCCTACCTGTCCTGCTTGAGCTGTGATCCTGGTCTACAGGAGGTGAGAGGTCTGGAGTCTCAGCAGCACCATGTTGTATGTCCT
Organism: Larimichthys crocea; assembly: GCF_000972845.2. Lineage (NCBI taxonomy): Eukaryota > Metazoa > Chordata > Actinopteri > Sciaenidae > Larimichthys > Larimichthys crocea. The sequence goes on from NC_040025.1 coordinate 18,165,894, forward strand.
TAGGTGGGCGTTCGTTTGCACGAGCATGCAGCACAGCAAGCCCCATGATTTGATAAATATAGAGCGGTGCTTATGATCACGTAATACACGTAACGTTCCATCTCCAACAGAGGCATAACGTTTCAGAACTTTAAATACACTCTGTACTAGTGAACTGCTTAACTGGTTACTCAGCAGTTTTGATTTAACTATTTGAATATTGATTTACTACATATAATTGGAATCTGAAATAAAAGTGATGTAATATTATTATATTTAATCAAATAAGTGATAAGGAGCTTAAAATCCAGCAGTACATAAAGCAGCTGCTGCTGACTCCAACAACGTTCAGGCTCTCAGCAGATATAGAGGTCATGTGATGTGTGTGACAGTCAACTGATACCTCTCTGGTGTGATGTCATGGAGTCACAGTGGACCTGAATCTTTCCAGGAGAGCCAGAACGATCAGATCAGGGGATGAGACTGAAGCTGCATCACATGGGACTAATGTGACTCAGCTAATCCTAAATGACAGAAAAAAAAACAACATGTTTACTTCATCTGAGGAAAACGGACATTGGTTATACTTTCTAAAAAAGGCTTACTTTCACTATGAAATGAAGTTGTTACTTGTGGCTTTAGTCACCCTCCAATCAAAAATGCACTTTTTTACCCTATAATGCATATTTCCTGTTAGTTCACTTGGATATTTCACTCAGGATCATGTTTGTATACAGTTTTTATATTTATCTAATAAAGCAGGAAAGTTTCTCAGTGCTCACCTCACATTGTGTAACAGCTAGTTTGGAAACCAAATGTGGTCCGATAAGTCATTTAGAGAAGTGTGATGTGGAAACCTAAAGCTAGTTGAATGGCATTTTCTAAGTCAAACATTTGCACATAGTTTGATGATGTAAAAGGAACAGATGTAATGTTAAGCCTTTTTAATGAGGTAACTGAACTTTCTGTGGGGAAACCATAAGAGACCTAGGTGATTATTCAATGCAGAATTTTCTGCATGTCAGTACAAAAACAATCAACCCGAACATTCTTCTTAATGGTTCATAGTCACTGATCTACAGATGATTTACTAACCAAGCTCTTATTCAGCCTACCAACAGATTCATTTAATTGTATTTGTAACATTTTCATGTTTCACAAATAAATCTCTTTTTGATCACTTTTTTTTATCACAATGGTTTGGACAGGTTTAGGCACAAAAGACATCTTGGTCACAGTTGTTAAACTCCATAGATAGACATAGACAAATACTCTAATAATATAAATATATGCCGACCGTCCAAATAAAGTGCTCAAAAGTTTTCTTAGCTGCTTTTTGGAGTCAGCAAGTTGTGGTAGAAAGCTTTTGTTACATATACCTACATAAGCATATACTTCTATATTACTTCTTGTCTTGCTATATTTGTGATTGACTCATATGCACATTTACTTTGGTGTTTCAATTCAACAATCAAATTTAACACATGAACATGCTGCTAAGCTTTGTGAGACACTTAAATACTTGGGTAGCAGAAATTATGGCCCAGATGTCTGCCATTAGGGAGTACAGTTTATCTGATGAGAGCTTGAGCCTTTGTTTACAACTATCAGTAAGGCTTAGTAAAGACAATGAGATTACGGGACCATCCTTGCTGTCAAAATGTCACTGACACTAAAAGATACCAAGATAACCTATCAGTCCTGATCTCATTATCAACTGTTAAACTGTACTTAACTGATGCCTAATGTGCCTTAATTGCAGTTGAATGTAGTAATTATAATTTGGAACAAAATACCACACAATATATTTTACTGCTTGCCAAAGGTGCAGTTTTGTTAATTTACATTATGAAATGTGATTAATTTGGTAGATTTTTCACAATAAAAGCCTCAGTTTTGCAGCGTACCACAGACCATCAACGATGAAATTTGAGGATTTTTTGCATTTGTAAAGACACACAGCCCTCACATTTTCCTTCACAGTGTCACTCTACATGCAGAATTTGCATCTCACACTTTCACAGGCTGTAACTATAGGCCTTTATTTGCCTAATTTTCATCACTATAGATATTTATGAGAAAACAGACCCTCTAATTAGCCAAACCACAGCCTGGGCTGTGTGCCCAAGAGGGCCCTCTCAATTCATCAGCTGTGATAAAGGGAGACAAGCCAGGGCCTGTGTGGCTACTGCACCTGGGGCAGCGGGCCGTTTTGACACGGGTGGGATTCTGTTTCCATCAACAGGATTAGGCTCTTATGAGTCAGTTCTCGGAGTTAAGACTGGAATCTGTTTGGGCTGTTTCACAGCGGCTAATGCGACAGAATTTCACCCTAATTGTTTACCATGTCAGCCCCGGCAACTCAGCGTCAATTAAACAAAGCCCAGTAAACAGACACATTCAGCAGCAGCTCAGTGACATGCTGTTTAAACAGAGAGGAGTTTGTGTATGGTCTTGTTACCAAGCATCCTTAGTTGGTGGCATCTTATGTGTCAAACAGGGGTGCAAAGTCTTAATTATGGCAAAGTAATGGGTAGAAAAACAGAAAACAGTAGACAAAGATTCCTATTTTGGATCTTTGTGGACTGTTTAGAAAGCAAGTTGGCTGTTTAGCTATTGGCAAATGCCACACAGGTTGATGTAGACTCCTTACAGGAGAGCTTAACAGCTAAGAGTTCAAAACACTTTGAGACAACGAGAGAAAAAAAGTACTTCAGTTACAGCATATAGGTATAAAAGAAAGAGTAATCACTCTCCTGCTTAATTAGTAGTCATTGTTTGAGAACAGGAAGTGACCCAGCTTCTGTAATTTTTTATCTTTTTTTACTGGAAATGTGTGGCAGCATCAAAGATCAGTGAAGTCACATCTGTTATGCACATGAAAATATATATTTTTTTAGAAAGGGAAACAAAGCTAATACATTTCTTTCTTTGAATTTAATAAATTAGTTGGTGCACATTAGCCTGACACCATGATGCTCCAACATTTGCATACGTTTATAATGTGGCTACGTTTTTTGATTTTCAGAAATAATAAATGTAAGGCTACCTTACAAATGAGGAGGAAGGTGATAGCACTGGTATAAATCAATTATTTTGAGGAAGGATCAATCCCAATTTACTGCCCCATTTTAATCAATGTGTTATCAGTTTAACATGAGTTAATGCTTATGTATACACCAACTGGCCGTCATGCAATCCAATGTGATCCCATACTCTGCTTTAATGAAGCTTATAGTGTTTCAGTTGTGTTGGTGTCAGAGAGGTATTAATGTAACTATGATGTTTACTATTGAGGTTGTAGTTTGCACTGGTGTTTCTAATATTCTGGCCACCCCATTTACAAAAATGAGAGGGACATAATATTAGAAACAACTCTCAATATGATGCACTCCTGTACAACAACAGCACCCAAGACTTTTTATCCAGCACCAGTTTGCTTTCACAGGTCTGATAGTTACTTTTGCACGGGTGAAGCTGCTCTTAAATGTGTTAACCGACTGTTTCAAAATACCAGGAAGTAGTCTCGTCCCAGTGTAAGATTTCAAATGGTCGTACCTGTCGCCTACTGGTTTATCCTCACCTCATAGTGGGGCGCCTGCAGGCACTCAGGAGGATTATGCGACCTGACAATGGTGAGATTTGATCAGGCGCACAAACAAAACATCATTGTCTTCTCAAACCTCAAATGTCACCGACAACACAGCAGTATCAATGCTCCAGCCGTTTGGGGGTCATGTCAAAATCCACCAAGTAGTCGGCTCTGCAGGATTTAGACTGCACCTCCAGGCTACTGTACCCACACTGCGACCTGCTTTTAATAAAAACAACCCATTTATTAATTTAGCCAGAAACGGCCTCATGAAGAACTGTTTGTTGTTTTTCAATATAAACAGTCTCCACATTTGTTCTTACCAAGTGTTTCTAACTGTGGATGACCTCCATGACCGATGCAAGGGTGCAGTGCTTCCAATCAAACACAAGATGGCGCCAACCACCGAGTCAAGACCACACGAAGCGCCACTGACGTCGAATGAGGATCTTTGAAATGTACCGAAATTATTCCGGTCTTTTACTAAAGTATAAGTAGCAATACAACACTGTAAAACACCAAATATCACGAAGAGAAAGTCCACTATACTAAGATCCATTTTTCAGTTTTTGTTGACATTTACATACATCAGAGGGTCATAATATTAGAAATACCTCTCAATATAATCCAGTCTAGTTTAACACTGCTGCAGACTACAACCTCAACAGTAAACGTGATAGTTCAGACAGCTTCTTGTTCAGTCACTCTCTTTTTCTTCTCCTTCTTCCTCTGTCAACGTCCACTTTGGTCTTTTCAGCTTTGGCATTATGTCCATAATGTTGCCTGCTTGCCTAGCTCCTGTTCTGGCATGACACTGGCTCTGCTCTCTGTCAGCATTCAGCTTTTCCTGGTGGTACACACACTACACTGAACATTAACTAACAGCAACTATAGTTCATAGACGTTTGCTTTACTGTCTATAAGGGAACTGTCAATAAACGAGAGTCGAGGCGGAGCAGCCAGAGGACATCAGAGGGAAAACAGAATGAAAATATGATCCAATTTCACCCAAAGCATTACAAGAGTGGGAAGACACAATTCATCTGATTACATGTCAATGTAGCATCACAACCTGTTATTTTATGGTAGAAAAGTTACACAATGTTCCTTTCAGGGGGGATAAAACTTCCTTTTATCAATATTAAAAGTGCATATACTTGTGTGGTGAACTTGATTGTACTTCCACCCAGCTTTGACCTGAACAGGGACTTTAACCTACAAAGTAGCTTTGTGTAATAATAAGACATGTATGCTTACAATTATGCTGTCTGAAATGTAGTGGAGTAGAAGCAGAACGCAGCATAAAATGGGTAAGTTTTTAAAGAGCGTACTTACATGTGTTACATTTCACTACTGTAAATAGAGAGACATAAGTAGTATAATTATGTTTTTTGTTATGAAGGCTACATTTGAAAAAAAAAATACAACACAAAATGTTTTTCTATATGACCTACAGTTCTTTCTCTAAACCTCTCTAATCCAATGGTATGTTATAGGTCTGTATGTATTCAAATGCAGCAATTACATCAATGTCAACACCTTATAGACAATGCAGTTAACTTATGCATTTTCATTTTAGACTTTCTGATACATGCTCAGGAATAAAAGTCAATGCATCAAATAACTTTAAATGAATCTCCTTAGATCAGCATGCAGCGTATAGGACTATAATCTTTATCTTGCTCTGCATATTGTTTTTGATAGGAAACTGAGCAGACTTGCTGAGAGCTATAAGGTATATTAAACCTCACAGCTGCACAAACGATTCTTTCATAGTATGCAGATACATCTTAAGCTACATTCATAAATCCAATGCTTTAATCTATTGGTTCCATCTCCATTGCTTCCTTCCCCCTCACCATTATGCATACAACCACATGATTACACATAAGCTGGTGTCAAGGTATTTTTAGACCTCCCGATGGTGGGTCGAATTCTTCTTTCAGTTTCCAGCCTTAAGGCAGTCTGACTCGTTGCACATAAAACAATTTAGCCCCTTTTCACCACTTCTTCCCTTGAAGTGAAACAGCTGAAGTGATTGTAAAGCAAGCCAAGTGAGACCTACACACTGGTGAAGCTGAACAGCGCACAATTAAGGCAGCAGACGCGTGACATCAGCTATGTGCCCGAGGTGTAGGGTGACCCTGGCTGACACTGGTCCGTCTCTGGTCTCTGTCTGTCCTGAACCCATACAGCCCTGCAGGCCTCATTGGCTAGAGTTAATTAGTGAAAGATAGACAACACTGTTCACTTCATCTGCACAGCTTTTGATGCTATAGTGACAATATTAATATCTGTTAGGCTGTGTCATTGAATCAAAGTTAAGCCCAACATGCATGAGCTCTTATCAGCACTTCCTCTTTCCCTGATCTCTTTATGATTATGAAGTATTGTTTGAATTGTTTTGTTAATCAAATCTGTGTTTTCATGTTCCTAAATGTGATTATTCCCAAACGCTGTGACATCATGAACCTTTTGTTTTACTTTGTTTCACAAGAATCCCTCATATCACTTAGCTTTTCAGACAGGACATCCTCATTTTGCAAGACAAACAAAGAGCAAATAATAACCTTCCAAAAAAAAAATTTGACGACCTGAACCGCTCCATATGTTTGGCATTATTTCCAATAGTTTTAGCTTTTATCCTAGTTTCTTTGTTTGTTTAATTGTTTAAGACTTTCTTGTATCTACAGTTTCTTCAATTCTGCAACAAGATCACAATAATTTAAAATGAAAAATGTAATTTGTTCTGAAACAAAACTTTCAGTGCAGCCTTTAAGCCTCCTGCTTAGCTTGTTTGTCTCTGTTTTCATGGCTGCCACAGATCTTATTTCCATTTTATTTCAGTGAGGTTTAAATTGAATGAAATGTTGTGGTTTCTTTCATGTTTGCGTTCACTTTCCTTGGAGACCAAATAATGCTGTCTCTCCCTCTCTGCTTCTCTGCAGACGGGCTCCTAAAAATCTGTTTACTCTGAGTTAACCATACGGCGAGCCATGTAAGAAATCATTCTTCTCTCAGTGGACTTGGTGGGTTAATAAGTTATCTGAGGACAAAGAGCTGACAAGCCCACCACCACAAACAGAGCGATAGTCTTCCTTCCTTTGGCCTGGGTCACTGGGGTTATCAGTGACAAGGGAACAATAGGAAGTGGTAAGACCAATCACATCATAGTACTGTCACTCACCGCCTGCATGCATGGGAAACAGAGCTGTCCATCCACTGCTCCCATCGCATGTGATACACCCAGGCTCCTGTGCTGTCACCACACTCAGCGTGTCACATAGCATGTCACAGCCCTTTTGACCTCCCATTTATTACTACTGCTCAGTGCTCACCGTCAGGGGCTGGCAACAATCATGGCCTGGTGTGAATGTCTCTTCAGAGCATCTGTGCAGAGTACCACTGAATAACAGACATTAAAAAGAAAGCAGCATACTTGTTGTTGGCAGAAGTATGATTTGCAAATACTTCCAGAGCTGTTACAGAAGACGAGATGTCAAGATTCATGAAGATCAGACCATACAGATTGTACACATGCCTGACCTCAGGTGTTGGTGGAAACCAAAAACTGAGCAAAAAGACAATAAAAATTGTACTATTGGAACACTGAGCTACTTTAACTTTTTTTAAAGAATACTTCTTTCACCACTGAATGTACTGAGTATTGTTTGAACATGATGTTTTTAATTTCATCATCAAAGACTATACTGAAGTAAATTTAAAAGCGAAATGTGCCTGCCAACTTGGTTAACCTCCAATACTTAATTACATTTGATACAGACATAATTTATATTGTAAATTGTACTTTTCCAGTTTTTACTGTTATTTCTAAATTTAGAGAATAATATTTCATCTGAAAAGATTCATTGTGTTAGCTATCAGAGATGCACACAGTGCATCCTATTCAGCTATGTTTAGATCTGTGTCTTTGGATTCAAATTATTTTAATGTCATTTTTCAGGAGCCAGTTTAACATCTGATACTGTAAACAGATACTGTCTAACCAAGTTCTCCCACACCACACTGTTCCTCCCCATCCTGCACTGCCGCCTCAAATCCACTTCAGGACACCATTACTTGTCTACGATGGCTCAGGAGCATCCTATTTTTGAGTTGTATCCTCACAGTTGATTGCACTCATTGTAAGTCACTTTGGATAAAGGCTTCAACCAAATGAATATAATAATCTAAAGTAATCATGAAGTGGCCTATAAGTGGCACCTCACCCCTTGTAAAAGTGTTATCTTTAGTTTGGCTGTAACTTGATCATGAAGTCAGTTTTCAGGGTGTCTCCTCCCCAGTAAGGAAAAGGCGTATTACACAGGTTGCAACCTTGTCAAAACCAGCCTGTAAATCACAGACTGGGCGTTCAGCCTGGCAGTGCACACACCCTGCACACCCTTGAGTCTGGAATCTATGCACAACAAGTTTGAGTCAAATGTCTATCTGTGTGTGTTGTACCCTACGTGCCCTCTGGGTCTGAGTCAGCCAGCTGGTGAGAGTAGGTGTTTTGCTACTGAGGGCATGGGCCGTCCCCTTTGTAACCTCAAGTGAGTTCGTCACTGGGCAGAATGACTGATAGATGGCACAAGATACATCCACTCTGCAACCTATTTGTGGTTTAACAGCCACACATTTCCTCACATTTTCAATTTGTTTGCTTCCTGTTGATGTGGATCACCCACAGTGTTAAAATGACTCTCCCCTGAAACCACTCAATGCACAAGGTTATCAATGGCTGACAACAGAGCCTCGACAGTGAAGTAAACTGTAGAGCCTACCTCCCTGGTTTGTTTAACCACAGCTGGTTGTTTGTTGCCTGACATTTGTTAATGATGCGTCGCTTCGAAGCTGAATGGCACATTCTTGCACTGACACTTCAGATGTTTTTAACTCTTTTGCCATTGAGGTCCAGAAGACTGTGGATCAAGTAGGAGTGAAAGGCAGCTAAATTAACGCAACCAGTCAGTCAATGCTGGCCTTTGCCGCCTGAGAGTGTGGAAGAATTTGCATTGAGGCAAAGCCATTCACGCAACAATACAGTGGGTCCCTGACAAGTGCTCCAGTGCTCGTCTGGGTCTGGGGGAGTGTAGCTCTCCAAGGAAAGAGACTCTTCACTTGTATGATGCCAGAGGCCAAATGGAGAGCTTAGGTAACAAGAGGCAAGTTGAAGCTTATTTGCTTGGTAGTTGCCATAACAGAAAGGGTAATAAGTAGTATTGGCTGACGTGTTCCTCCTGCTTAATGAGTCACAACAAAAGCAAACGGTCAGAGGTCAGCACTACCAATAATGTCGGCTCCTAAAACCTCTAAGTGTTGCAACCCTTTCACACTGCAGAATAATCACTGCTGACTGCAGGACAATGTGTGAAGTCAGGTTTATGCTATATTTACATATTGTCAACAGAATGGGAAGAACTGGAAAACTCATTATTCCCATTTAGGAGCACTCGTGCATTATTCCAGGATGGTTATGTCACTGTTTCTCCAGAGAAAACTAAATTAGCTTCTTGAGTATGCATATATTTATAGCTGTTTGTTCACAAGTGAAACCAGATACAGACCCACATTGTGTAAGTTGTTTTTAATCAGTCAATATTTAGTTTAATTAAATATAACCACAGCCATTTTGCCAGAGGTTTGTTTACACTAATGCAGTTTCTTTCACCAAATGGGAGATATCGTAGCCAACGTAAATATCAATCTCAGAATTAAAAACGCAGAGGCTGACATTAACAGTTTTCTCCCCTGACCATAAGAAAGCAGTGTCTATTAACATATTTGGTAAATATGCTTAATAGCAGGGATTTGGTAGCAATTATCTTTCCACTGCAGAGGCTTGTGGAAGTGGAAGTCCCCTAATTTTACACACAAAGGCCAATTCACTCATAATGTACAATATTAATCACCCTTTAAAACAGTTGAATAATGTCTGGAAGAGCTAAACAAAGTAACATGTGACATCATAGGGTTGCTTCACAAGAAAATCTTGTGTTAAAACCAGGTGGGCGTAGAAATGAGACTGGCTGTTTACCAGATAAAGTCTAACAAACAGACACTTTTCTGTTTCTTTGTTAAAAGTATAAAATCCAACATTTTCTGATATTATAAACTATCGATGAAAGAATAGTTATGAATTCAGTAAATTGGTATTTTAGTGTTTTCTATATCAAACTTTGTTGTTAAAATGTTTCATAAACCTGACAGTTTAAAGAAACGCAAATGCAATTGATCAACTTGTATCACATGGATGACGGAAAAGGCTTCACGTAGCATATTACATACAGCATCACACATATAAGAAAGATATACAGAATATACAATGTTATACATTGCACTACATCATTACACACCAAGTAGAACGTTAGAAAAAGGTTAAATCTGAGGTGTAAAGGTCACCTACCCTGCAAGGCTGAAGAGCAGCCAGGAGAAACAAACACCTGCCAGCTTTTGGCCGTGCTGCTGGTGATGATGATGTCATTACTCTCCCTGGGTTCACTGCAAGTTCTCACCTAATCTTGTATGATTGTTAAACCACAGCGGACTGTAACCTCATTGTAATACTGGTTGACGCCCATACACCCGGGCAAAATTTCATGATTTCCAAATGATCTTTACATGTATCTGTCAAATCCAGATAAAAATACTTTATGTTGCAAAACCATGGCTGGTTTCGCTCAATTACCCTAACACACTGCGGTTTGCTTTGAATAATGTTGCCCACGCTACATTTCTAAGAAGAATTACACTGGGAAAACCCACTAAAGGTCTCAAGGGTCAAAATGTTGTTGTGTGTGTGTGTGTGGCCACTTTTGACTCAAAATGCTGGGGTGATGGGTAGTTGGAAGAAAAAGAGACCAACAAAGACCATATACTTGAGCAACTCTGTGTACTTCACAATTTTAATCAAACTACACAGAACATAACATGCTGGGAGAGAGCCTACCCCCACTGTAGCCTGGGAAAATGCCAGCTTGTCTTGAGAACTTCGAAACAATCACTCCTTCCCCTCCTCTACTCTCTCAGGGCTCCCACTGTGTTGTAATATAACCTTAGAAGGGGGTACCAGGGCTGTGAGAGGTTAGTGCTGTCAGTGGGTACATTATAGTAAAAGCTGCTGGACTGCCACATGATATTACTAAATACTAGCTGTCGCTTTGAGGTTGCTGAGGTGAACTGCTTGGTTTTGGCAGGTGGGGAGCCGGGTGGGGCTCGGGCTTTCACAGTAGGTTCTGGTTGATTAAAAGTGTTTCAGCGCAGTGGTGACCGGTGGTACCCAACCGCTTGCCATGAGGAAACTAACAGCATCCTATATTACAATGATCAGCTGGGGCTTGTGAGTGTTCCCACAACAATCAGAACATGAGAGGGAGAGCATGTGGAGATTTAAAGGGGTGAGGTCTTTTTAATATCGTCCCACTGAAAGGATTGAGTCAGTCTCTGTCAGCCTTCTGTAGGTTTATGAGCTCAACTCCTGGTTGCTGCAAATACTCAGTTTAAAGTAACAGTTCAATTAAGACATTTACATGTTTTACAGTCACCACACTATATCCTGATTTATTGTTTTAAAGATTTGTGACGTGTGACGTGTTAAAACAAAATAGAAGAGACTAGAACAGGACAATACAGGATAGAATATGCTAAATAGTGATAATAGTAAGAGAACATAGAATAATAGAATAAATTAGGTTAGAACGGAAGAGAATAGACAAACACAGAAAGAAATCCATTCATCCAAATTTTGAAGATGGTTAAAAGATGTTGTTAGGACCTGTAAAAGCAACGCTCAATACCCATTGCAGTGTAATGAGTCTTCATCGACATGTTACATTGAATATTGTCACATCTTATTGTAGTTAAGCAAAATACTAGCTGAGCCAATTTGCTAGCTAACATATCTACATCAAGAGTTTGCCTAGTAGATCTTTAATATCGACCAGTCGGTTTCCTTCCTATTTCTGTGGTAACATTTAAGTTTTTTCTGATATGATTCCTGATCAGTAGCACAGCATCACATGCCTTTCAAAACTGATACGATAAAAAATAAGATTGTTTTATGATCTATGGTTAAGGTTTGGATAGGTTTAGACACAAAATGACTTGTTTAGGATCAGACAAAAACTATGGCTTGGGATAGAATAATAACTTGTTAAGGAAGTGGTGAAAATAAACGTTGACTCTAAGAAACAGGAATGGAATAGCAGTCCAATATTTTGTTCACTCATCCAGCCACCTCAACCACATCCTGCAGTGCACATTGTGGCACTATAGAGGGCTGTGTCACTTAAATGTAAACATAAGTTAAGATATGTTCTATATTTAAGGCCTGTCTTTAGAGGTATTTCTTTAACGCTGTGCTCAGATAAAACACTCACCCCACTCATTCATTTCAATGATTTTCAGTGACTGCAGACACAGTGGGTTGGTGTCTAACTTTTATCACATAGTCAATGTAATCCAGCATCACACTGTGATTTCCGGAGTTAGAAAATCCTTCCTACTATCATAATAAACCTTGGTGCAGTGGTCAGTGGCTTTCCTGTATCATATTTCATCATTCTTAGGGTATCTGAAGCAACACACCGCCATCAACGCAGCCCCTCGCAGAAACAATCTATTATTCTCAACAGGGCATGTAGGCTCAAGCCTGTCGAACAGCCTCCGCTTTCACTTGCCCCCACCATTCAACTCCCTACCGATTTTACCTCAGGCCAGAGTGTCGCTTTTACTCCTGCTGTTTCACCTTCTTTTATATGACCATCCTCTGTTCCCCTGCTGTGGGCCAACCTGCCATGTAAAGAAGCACCTTTGTGGAAAGAGTTGCTCCACAGGTAAGCGTGGCCTGAGGACTGAGCTCTCCTGCTGGGTTGTGACACATGCTCTAACACTCTTGCTCTTTCTCTGGTGAAAGCATTTTTGTTTTACATTACATTACACTTTTGCCCCAAGCGCCTTGCAGTGAGTTCATTCAAACCGCATTGGAACAAGAGCCAGGAGTGTATTCCTTTATTCAAACAAATGACTAAAAGCATGCTCATTTCTCTGGAACATACTTAAAGATGTTTTTCTACAGTCATAGGCACATATGCAAGCATACAGGCATGCTCTCACACACAGGCTACAGAGGAAAATACAACCTGTTGATTGCTATGTGGACCTATGTGGACCTTATCAAGTCCGAATGACTAAAAGAAGAATACATGGATGTAAAAAAAATTAACAGTACAAAGTATGTTTTACAGTAACTTATTATGCTGCTGTGTTTCCCTCTTCCCATGCCCTCAGTCACGGCGTGACACAGCCGGGTTGGGCGAAGCGACAGAGGCAAGACTCAGATATAGACGGCCACGCACTCCGGCACTTCCTGCTGCGTCTTGCTTTCAGTCTGGAGCTATTTCAGAGGTTATTGATGTCTTCGCCAACTGGGAGCTTTCTAAACAACTACCCTGCTGCAACAGGTTACAAGTCCAGCTTCCCGCTCATTAGGCTCTAATTGATTGTAATGTGGCCTTTGAGAAGTACTGGCCCGCTATGGGGTTGTTCTGCACATGTGAGTGCCCCCACTGTCCCTTCTACTTGTCCACCTCACTCACCAGCAGGGTCTGGAGTACAGACACAATTGGCCCTCTCAGATGGAATCATTAAAGCGGGTGGGATAGCATGAGCTCTTTCATACATCAGGCCTCTGTGGACCAGCTTGAGACCAGGGACAGTGGCCACTGCCTGCCCAGTGGGAGAGCCCCATCCTGGGCAGGCTATTGTTGGCCTCACCCCTCGACTGGCTGCCTGCGGTTCTGGCTGCATTGGCTTGATTTGTATGCCAAGGTCCTGGACTAAAGACAGCCATGCAGGGGAGCTCAGTCAATATTGGTTTTGAGAGCTGGAGGAAAAATGTCAAAATGTTAAATTCTATTGACTTCCCCCCACTGTTATTTGTTTCTGTGGCCAAAGGCCTAGTGGGCCATTAGTGTAAACAGGGCTTTGTCTTAGGGCTCAGCTTCCAGCAGGAGACTGATAGAACAAAACCCAGAGATAGTGGGTCTAGTCTGGCATAAAAATGGCTGAGCTGTGGGGCTGAAGAGAGACCTTAAAATGACAAAGACAGAGATACAGAAAACAAGCTGTTTTGATCCTCTCTGACACTGTTGAAGTACGCATGCCATCTTTTCAGATGATCGCTGTATAATGTGTTTATACAAGTGTTTTTTTTGGCATTTGAAAAGACCTGCACAAACAAGTTAGGCTTCAGGCTGATTACTTTGTTTTGATGCTTTATCAAAGGGTAAATATCAAGAGAATACATAATATGACACATTGTAGCATCCGATTGAATGTTTACAAGAGTCATTAATGGTTCACCTTATCTCTTCCTGCAAGGATGTCCTACGCTTTTCACTATCATATGCATGTAATGACTTTTCTGCTGTCTTTGTTCAAAAGTCCTCTGGGTAAAAGTGAAGAGCAGCTGTTTTACAGCGGTACATCCCTCTTCCTTTTTTGCCCTCAGCTCTCTCCTGTCTCTTTCAGCCCTCCAGGAATATGGGATTCTTTTTTAAATCACTTCAATTAACATGGAGCCATAAAGCCGTTCTCCTTGAGTGTTTTCACACCCTTCTCATCTTTGCTTTCTCCTCTGGTCCTCTCCGCTTTCTTTTACCTATTTCCCCTGCTAACTTTATTAGGTGGCAAGCTTTTGTGCTGTTGCAACAAGTCACTTCCTCCGTGGGCAGACTGGGAGGGAACATGGAAATACTGAGGAAAAGGCACATAAAGGCTTGAAGGGGGAACTCTTTCAATGAAAACTGTGAAGTGTGGTTTTGTAAAAAAAAATAGCTATAAGTGATTTATGTTTTTGTAATGAGTATCCACTTGTATCTGACTGACTCTGGTATATTTAGTTCTATCACTGCTAATGGATTACTTAGCAAGAGTCATACTGGAAACAATACACGTGTGAAATCACACATCACTGCAAGGTGACACATTTCTCTCATTTGGCACCAGAGGACTAAAAAAAAAGCGTAAAAGCGTGAAATCCACCCAGTTAGTGACACATCTTTATACACTATGTAGTAAAATAGTCTAACACTGTTTACTTACCCCCCCTACTTCTCAAGCAAACAACATTTTCATTGCTTGTCAGTGTGAATATGCAAAATCTGTGTCTTTGAATACACCTGTGAGGAGCAGTGCAGGTCTGATGATGCATGTTGCAACAGACTGCAGCTAATAAAGAGAAAAGAGCATGCACACACACACACAGTGTATGTGCATTTGCTCTAACCAGGTCAGTAGGTTTATTCAGCCTCTGGAGACCTGAACGGCCTACTGGACAGGAGCAGACCTGCTCTGCTGCTGCAGCAAACAATAGAACCAGTCAGACTGTCCTGTCCAGTCGGTGACCCTGCCCAAACCAGCTGGGTTTGAATCCATGCATAACACCACTCACTCCAAGCAGGGTCAGGTAAATAAGAACTCTGGCCTCATTGCCAAGCATAAGATGTTGATGAAGTTTTAAGTGCTGCAGGGCAGTATAAAGTTACACTATCACCTCAAGTCAAGATAGATAAGTACAACGAGCAAAAAGACGTCTATAAGTTTTTTCTTTAGCCAATTTGTCCCATTCATTTTTACTTCAACTTTCATGGATTAAACATCATCCAGACTAACAAACCACAATTATGAAGGGGTTTTCATATCCCTGATAATTTTTTACATTATCTTCTGTTTGGAGCAATACCATTTTAATCCCCAGTAACTGATCCCTGATACCCATTAATGTTATAGACATATGTTACTAGTTCTGCTTTGTGCTGCATCTTTAGCTACTGGACATATTTCCAAATTATATTTAATAATTTGAGTAAACAACAAAAAGGTAAAAGAATGACTTGACACAGAGCTTGACTTGGGAAATAATTGGATTGAATGTGAAGTTGGTGAAGTAGTATGTGGAGTGGAAGGGTGCCCCATTTCTTTGCAGGAAAAATTTCCTACAAAGTTACTTGATGTAAGTTATAATCTTGGCATCTGTTATGATGAAACACAGTAATATCTGGACAGTTTTTGACTTTTTTTTTTCTCCAGTGACCTGGACATGCCTCGATGTACTCACGTTCTGCATGACACTGGACAGTCCCTCCCTCTGAGCTGCACAGAAACTCTGTGGGTGAGCATAAGCATGGCCTGTTTGACAAAAAAACTACAGTTCGAGCAGCGAGAAAAAGCATCTGTCACCACCTCAAGTACGCACACGTGAAAGAAATATAACAGTTGTAAATGAGGGGCCCATGTGGTCACAGCACTGCCTCTAAATCCCCATCTCACCCCGCATACGGCAACAAACAGCCCACAATTCCCTTCAGTAGGGTTGACTTTGCATGAACATATTTGCTCATTGTGATTGCCAGCTTTCTGCCAGCCCCTTCTGGTGAGAAAGTGAGCAAACATGTCCCTCTCCCCTGTGGACCTGCTGTAAACCAAAGACTGAAAGACGCATAACAAAGGAGAGGAAAAGAGCAGTCAGTAAAGAAAAGTAAAGAAAAGTAGGGTTAAGTTTGAAAGCATCAACGTCGAAACAGGAAAAATAAATAGACTGTGTGTCTCCAGTGCTACTGATACTGGTGGTACACTTCTTTACAGCTGCGGAGTAAAAGGAAACTGAAAAAAACACAAATGGGAAGAACAGTAACTCCTTCAAAATGCTCTAGCCAATAAAAGACCTTTCTTTATGTGCAAGAAGAACTGAGTTGTGTCCAAATAATGATCAATGTGGGTTTGTAGCTTCCTGTGTTTCCTCTCTGTGGACTTTCCACAATCATACAGAGTCAGAGGAGTCAAAAGCCAGCCAGCATGTGGGATGAAGTCGTGGCCCACTGTGAGCTTTGCCCCGGGGAATTGTTGGACAAAACCCGAACACCTGACACCTCACTGTGAATGATCCTCTAAAGAGTGCACATCCTCCTAACCCAGGTCAAATCAACTGAGCCATTTACCCACTCAGTGCTGAGGTGATTTAATGGGTTTGTCTTGTTTTGCTATCCTTGTGAGAACTGCAATCAGTTGTGTTGCTTCAAAGTGGAGTGAGGCCATTTCACTGAAACTTACTTCACAGTTTTAGTTTGGTTTTTCATTTGTAGTTAAGATCAGGTTAAAGCTAGATTTTGAAAAGAGTGGGGAGGGCGTGTAACAGAACGTATTAAGGTCCTCATGATTACAGTGTGTTCTTATTATAGGGTGGTCTGATTTTGATAGGTTTATTACCAATCCTGTGGTTTTGGACTCACACATTGAACTTAGAGATTTGCCAAAAACCGAAAACTGAGCCAGTGCTGAATTTAGTTCAAGCAGAGCAGCAGAAGGACATAGAAAAGACGGGATGACATTAGTCACCTGGAAACTCAAGTTACATTTCTCATCCCACAAAATGACATCATGAGAAAGCACCTGCTTGTAGGATACAAAACACACTGCATGCCCAGGAAACAGCTGCCCATCTATTGTTGTCTAGAGTTTTGGTTTATGGACAACATGAACCTCTCAACAAAGCCAAGTCCCTGCGGATGACAATGGCCTAAGTAAGAGGCAGAGTGAAGGGCATGCAGTGTTAAATGAAGTGCAATGTCAGCCTTTTACTTGTTTTTATTGGGCAGTCAAGTGGATGGTGCAGCTCTGTTGGAGGCCGCAGTAAAAGAGGAGGGAGAATACTTTCACACTTAGGTGTCTATCCTGTTATCAGGCCCATTCATAATGATGTGAGGTGTCCAGAGGTGGCAGTCACAAGGCCCAAGGACATGGTAAGAAGAGTCTGTTTAGATATTCTGATAAAGTGTGAAAACATACATACAATCTACAATCTAAAATTGACAATCTAAAATTGATGTTTATAGTGTAGTAAGTAAGACATGTAAACATATAACAGCACAAAATGTGTTCTTTTCTTTGCTATAAACCCTGCTTTATGTGTTTGTTTGTTTTTTACCCCTTTTTAGGTGCCCTGAAATACTGTAAAAGAAAAAAAAGTATTTTTCCTCATTCATTCAATTCTTGTTTGCAGGTCTTTGTGTGCCCTTCAACTGTCACTAGCATCTAAGACCCACAATGAGCACAACTAGACATTCATTATGGTACTGCAATCTTTCTTCACCAGAGAACAAATTAAACACATTAAAAAAAATCACACAAAGTCAGAAACACTCTAAATACAAAAGAAATCTTTATTGTAATTCATCATATTTCTGATCAGTCATGAATAGATGTTTCTTTGTTTAACACAGTTGATCCAGTAGAGTTTGAGACTTCCTGTGTGATCTGGCTATGAAATAAAATGTAAAAAAAACACCAAAAACCAATGAAAAAGTGCAAACACATTTGCAGGAAAAGACTATAAAAGCTTCAACACACAAAAAGGAGGTTGGGGTGGTGAAAGGATCAACAGCAGCAAATAGGCATGAGGCCTTTAGCAGAGTGATAGTGAGAATATAAGTTTATTGACATGGATGCTCACATATTGGATGTATTGGATGCAATAAGCAACTGATGTGTGAATGAAACAGCTGATCAATAATCACAGCATCAGTGTTTTGAATCATTGTACAGGAAGAACACACTATAAGACTTGTAGTATCTGAATCAATTTAGAAAATTCATTCAATCACACACATAACAGCTTTGATCCTTACATTATGAACTGAACAAATAAACGTCAAGAACTATCACAGTGACTATTAAAATACCACAAGCTTTGATTTTGTCAGAAAAGGGTGATGCTAGTCAGGCTTGTAATCTACCTGACAGGATTTTTCCATCTTTTTTGTTGGGATTGATCAATCAGACTATGATCACCCCAATAATCGTGTACAAGTCCCAGCCTAACCTGTACCTGCTATTTAACTGCTTAACTTAATCCTCAGAGAGGAACTTTTATTTACCATCCGTGGACTCAAACTTGACAGCAGAACAATTACTTCTCTATCTTGTAACATAATTTATGTTTTGTGTTTGATGCCAAACAATGACATGTTATAACGTGTGTACTTCTTCACCTTTACCCTCACATTCAGTTATAAACAAACAGAACATGCAAGGGCCAAAAAATTAAGTGGATGTTATTCCATTAGGGTATTACTCTTTTCTGTACTGAGGGAGGCACTGTTGGATTTGTTGGATCATTAAGGAGCATTTTTAAAATGGTGATTCAGCTCTGGCTGAAACATTTCAGTCTTTTAAACAAGAGTAACCTGTCAGTCGTGTCACCTTGTCATTAAAGATCAGAAACAAACGTTGTAAAACGGAGAATAAGACTTGAATCAGCAGCTCTAAACTCAGCAGTTTACTAAAGTGAAACAAGAATACAGTTCCCTTTGAAAATGTAAGCTTTTACAGCTATTCAGCACATGATTAAATGTGTTTTCAGTCAGAAACCTGGAATTAAATATAACTCACAGAGCTTATTTTTGCACACAATGAAGAAGCTGATCCACTAATCCAGTGCCACAGGTGCACAAATACCTGTGTAAGCAGAGTTAATACTGATAAAAGCTCCTGGAAGAAGAAGAAAGGAACAAGAAAAAGTTCCCACACTTTGACTGTTTTGTTTCTCTCTCTGTTTCCAGTCCTTTCTTTATTTTTTCAATCCTGCCAAAATGTAAAGCAGTGTGCCAGCCATGAATGAAAAAAAGGATGGGGGAGGGAAAAATAATAGACTACAGAAAAAACAACATTGACTCGTGTAACTCACCTGTTGGTGAGAGTTTTTGTTTGGTGTTCATTCAGACAGCGGGTGGCTGGGGGCCCCTCCCTGAGGCAGCACCGGTTCCCAGGTAGAGAGGAGAGATGGGAGGAGAGTTCCCACCACGCTCCCTAACTGTTCTCACCGCAGCTCATTGGTTGGACATTGCGTCACCGCTGAAACGTGACACTCGTACAGCAGTGCAGGCAGGTGTATGAGGCTGCAGGGCAGAAGGAGCAGGTAAGTGTGTGTGCTAGACACGAGGACAAAGAGATATGCAAGGAGGGGGGTGATGAGCAAGTTTCACTCAGCTTTGTCATACCTCCAGACTCTCAAAGTATCATACATGTGTGAGACATTGTTGATCACCTATAGTGTGTACATGTTTTGGGGCATTCATCTCACCTTTTGCCTTTGTTGTTTAGCAGCTGCTCCACCAACCTGAAGACAGGTGTACACAAGCATTGGATATTTTGCCAATACATAGGCAAATGAGCCTCTTAAATCAAATGGTGGCGGTTCCCACAGAGCTTTTCACAATCACTGTCGCCTTAGAAGGGAGCTGGAAAGGATTTTTTTTCAGTTTGTCTACTTTACCTGTGTTCAGTCTCAAGTCTATACATAACTGTCATAATATCTTGACTGTTTGTCATTCGTTCCTTTATGTTTGTTCTGTAACCAGCAGAAAAGGGTTGTAAAAAACTTTGGTAAAAACTGCCTCGCAGAAGAAAAAGATTTGGAAATGCCGTTGTGGTTGGAAACTTTTATCACGTACATGTTTGTATTCTTACGTAATAGTGTGGTCAGGTGACAATTTTGTTGACAATGTGAGGCTAAAGTTCACATATTCAAATCACAAAATGTGGTGCAGTTTCTCAAGGTTTCAATTCTAGTATTGATCTCAATCGTTTTTAGAAAGCTGACTCATACAGGCGAACCCTTTCACTATCTATATGAAACGGAACATGACTGTGGCATTGACAATGGCATTGTTTTTTTTTTACTCATAGGAAAGCTGTGTGAGTTCAGGCCAAGGTGTGAGGTTCAACAAGTCAGTCATGCATTATCTCAGTCGAGGCTGCTGTTTGTTTCTGAATGAAGAACAGGTATACCAAGATATGAGTGAACTCACTCTACACCTGGAAACTTCACGAACTACCGGGTAGTTTCCTGAAGTCAGCTCTTATCACAGGATATCACTTCAACAGCTTACAGTGACAGCTGACTTCCTGCTGGTGTGGGTTTCGACAAGGCATGGTTCTCATGCTTGGCACCGGCGGGTCCCCACCTGGAGACATGTTTACTGTCACCTCAGTCTGACTCATAAGGAGAAATAACAGGTGAATGTTTAACCACTCACTGCTTCTGCAGTTAAATAAAAAGAGTTTTTTTTTTGTTTTTTTTTACAAAATGTTTTGAAACGGTTTGTGTTTTTCATATGTACAACCAGGTCTGACCTGATGAGAGCGAAAATCATTAAGAATTCAGACTTTATTTCTTTTTCGTGGCTTCTTTTTATGGTTGTAACCTGTTGCTTGTCTTAGATTTGCATATAGTACAGCTAACTCCGCTATAGGGGAATTTACAAGAGTTTTAAAGTCTGTTTACAGATGTTGGGTACTATGTGAAAAAAAAGTTGTATAAAGCCTCTTGTGGTTCGTGATGGAGCTGCGTGAAATCTTCTAAATTGTTCCAAGCGGTGCCACAAAATGGAGTGTGAAATGGAGTTAGACGGAGAGACGTGAGCTTACCAGACTTCTATAGCCCACTCTTCATCTCTGCTTGAGGCTATCAGCACGAGGCTACATTTACCACTACTAACATAAGACATCCAAATCCACAACCAAACTGCTGGTGTTCAAGCAGCACTGTGGGTATTATTGGCTCCAGGTTTTGAAAGCTGTGGGGAAAAGACAAAGACAATATCTCTGTTTGTGATGCATCAGTATCAAATCTTTTTTCGTTTAACTGTCCATCATGAGTGCAATACTTTGTTCAGTACTCTTCATATTTTCATGCACATTCATGATAATTAGACACACATTTGCATGTGCATGCACACATGAGTGCAGAAGTATTTTTTAGATATATCAAAGTAAAGCTCTATTCTGCCACCCAATACTTGGCTGGGCTCAATACAGGATGGAGTGGGCTGGGTGAGATGACTGACACGTATGGACTGATGTCTTTCCTTATGCTTTTTAGACTGGAAAAATAGTGGGTAATCTAGTGTGTCATGTTAGATGATATCTGAATAAACAAGTTGTTCTGCTTGACATATTTTTATCCCTCACACTTCCTGGATTCAGTGTATTCCAGTTGGAGGGTTTGAAGTGTAGAGATTACACCAGGATGGTCAAAAAGCCACATACAAGTTTACAATTAACCAACCATTTACAAAACAGATGATGAACAGCCTGAATCCTAAATAAAAAACAGTGCAGTTTCAACATTATGTCATTTTTTTTGCTTCATTAATTCAGGAGTGTATGAGTAGGAGTGTATGAACTGTATTCTGGTCAGTGTTAGTGCTGGGCGATATATCGATATTTTAATATCAAACACGATATAGCACGAGACTATATCGTTAATATCAATATAGTTTATTTTGCACGCTCTTGCGTCTCCCGCAGCTCGTTGACGTCGTCACGTCAGAGTCTCCAACAACTCCAGAAAAAGTCGCTAGATTTGTCGCTAGTCGCTTTTTGGTAAAAAAAACTAATCGCTAGAGGGTCTGAAAAGTTGCTAAATATAGTGACAAAGTCATTAAAGTGTCAACACTAGACCACTGATTAGTGTGTCAATAAACAACCAAAGCAGCAGGGTTAGAGGTGGTGCACAGGTGTTGTCCTGTGTGTCAGCTGTTGCAGTGCATTGTGGGATTTGTAGTATGAGTGGTGGTGCAATTTACCCACGGGCCATTAATAATAGACATATGAAATTATCCGCCACGGAAAAAAGTAGTATTGGCATTCAGCTAAAAAAATATCGAGATATGACTTTTGGTCCATGTCGCCCAGCCCTAGTCAGTGTGCATAGGCTACACAATGTTTAATATGCTCCTGAAACCTGGCACAGTGCAGTGCTCCAACGTAAAAATGTCATTCTCTATTGTCTACGGCACCAACTTGAGGAACTTATCAGTCACAGTCAACGTTTCATCAACACCACAATGTTTCCAGTTGAGCAACATCTTGTCCGTGCTCTCATCAACTGAAAATGCAACAAATGACTTCACTTCCTGCTTAATTTGTTTTCAAATCTCAAAAAAATCTTTCATCAACATTCTAAATGTTATCTGCCACAGACTTTCTCGTCACTTTCTCGCATGCATGTCTTCACAAACTCAGAATACTTTGATGCTATTTCATTAGCAATAAGGCAGCTACCTTTAACAGTTGCTGTTTCCTCAAACCTGCACACTTTTATCTTCTCTGTTCGCGGTTGTCCTTGCAAGCTGTTGTATTTTCTGCCGCAATGACTCTGCATGAACAGTAGCCGATGCTTGACAGTGTTGCATCGCCTGGCCTGTACAAAAGCACATGACATCTGTCTATGCAGCACAAGGCCTGTTACTCTTATTTGTACAGCACAACCCCGAGTGGACAAATCAGGAATAGCAGTGCGTTTTATTGAAGATTGTTTTACACTGCAAGTGTAGTGGGTCCCACATACATTTAACACCCGTGAATTACACTGTTTATTCAAGATACATTAACCATGACATGAGAAGAACAAATCTCAAGCATATAATGGAGGAAAACATATTTAATCAATACAAAAGCTGCCAACATAGTTGCGAAATATTATCTACTGTTTGTATGTACCTGTATGCAGGTGTGTGACTGAACAATTAAATGTGTGTGTGTGTGTGTGTGTGTGTGTGTGTGTGTGTGTGTGTGTGTGTGTGTGTGTGTGTGTGCGTGCGTGCATGCGTGCATGTGTGTGTGGGAGGCAGGGTGCCTCTGGCTTCTGCCTCTGTCTGTTAATGTGTGTCAGTCTGCAAGCGAGGCAATGAGCCCGGCTGTGTGCCTGCTGTAGCTGCGCGTGTGTGTGTGAGTGTGTGAGTAAGTGTGTGTGTACGGCTGCTGACGGGACCTGTCATTATCAGGCCCACACATCTCTGGCACTGTCTGTGTTGACACTCTGCCCGAGGGGGAACGAGTCTGCAGAGGTTGAGGAGAGCAGCGGTTTCCCACGGCTGCTGCTCTCAGCCTCAGCCCTGCCTCTGCATTCCAGGGCTGCCAGCGCTCTGTAAATGTTTGGACAGCCTTGAACAAATAACACACCTTGAAAGGCACAAGCACAGACCCTCTCTGCCTCTCTGCACACCCCTTCTCTTCATCTGCCTCCTTAAGCTCACATCGCTAACACCCCCAACCTGCCCAAACCACGAATCTACCTCCCTCGCAGCCACCCGCCTGGCTACAGCCACTCTCAAACTTTCCCAGCTTCACTTTCATGCACAAATAAACACCAACCTGTACTGTGTTACCATAGTACACTTGCATATATAAACATGCAGACACTCACCTGTGTATATGTAAATACACAAACGCCTATTATTTCGTGACACTAAGGCTATAGATGTTTTAACTTTGCAGGATTTTCTTTACACACACAAACACAGAGATATATATTTGTAATGAAAAGTACATTTTGCTCCATAACCTGCATATAATTGATGCACTTTGAGCACACAGAAGGTTTCAAAACAGCATCACAGTTTTGTTCGTTGAAAATCTAGGAGCAGTTTCCAGCCTGTTGGGCACAGCTGACATTAGTCATCAGCCAATTCTTCCGAAAAATATCAATGCCAACGTTTTGTGCCATTGCAGGAAGTAGTACGCCCTACTTCAGAAAGTATGGGTGTGGAGCTTGGTGTGATGGATTCAAGCAGCCACAACCTTTCCCTAGACGTTAACCAAACACTGCAAGCCATTCACAATTGAATTGCTACAATCAACTTCATGCATACAGGAGTTGTCATGAACAGATATCGTAGAAAGCGAGAATTCAAAAAAACTTTGGCATTGAATTTAAAACATCATTGTCGCAGGACTGCACTTTTGTTGAATTGTCCGATATTGTCATTCTTGTCTGGTGATGAGATTGAAAGGATCCTGTCCTTGTTACAGAAATGGTGACTCCTACTGTTTGGTCTGTCTACACAATCCATCGACAGTGTGAGTTAGTAGAAACAAGTACTGCTGCAGGAAGAACTGCCCATTCAAAACAAGGGCAAACAAAAGTTTACACTGAGGAAACACTCAGGTCTTTCCTATTTGGTACAGGTTTTTTTACTTAGGGTACATCATTTTTTTTACAATAACATTACTACAACCATGAATATTTTATGTAATATTCATGGACACATGAAGAACAAAGGCTGCGCTGGAGAAGAAAAGAACACTGCAGTTTGGTCTGATGTGAATATTAGCAACGTTTTGCACTACTTGTTTGATCTGATAAAGAAGAACAGTTTGCTATGTAGAATGCAGATGTTTTGATATACAAAACCTCCCCCAATCTCCTGACACACACAAACACACACACAGACACACATACTGTTTACATGGCCTGCAAACCACACAAAGACTTCCTGCCAAAGAGGGGTTTGTGAGCACGATGACAGTTGTGAAACTGAGCTTTAATGAGCTCCATATAATCATAAAACAAAAATACACTTTGATGATATAAGAAATAATGACTGCTTCCTCCCAAAGGTCTTCATAATATATGAGGTGATTAAGACATTCAAGCTACTGTGACTCAAAACATCTATGTCATTAGGATAAATGTCTGCATAATGTAGCCAATTGTCAGCCCGGCCCTCCCTCAAACAGGCTTGATGAGCAATAACATGGCATGATAACAGCGAGGCTGACCCAGTATGAATTCCCACACAACCACCCACACGTGCACCCTGATGTCTGCCAGCAGCTGTGGAATCTGGAGTTCCTTGCTCATAGTAAATCCCACGAAACATAACGCAGGACAACTTCCACTGCACTCCTCGGGCAGCAGCCACTCAAACGCGGCTCTGTTTTCATTGTTGGGAGGCCTCGGGGTACATATTTCTGTAATTTGGCTTTTATGCTCAGCAGTTTTGCAGCTGTGATGACATTTGGGTGTCGCCCCCCTGTTTCTCACGGTCTTGCTGCCAACGCTGCTCCGGCCGCTGGTCGTCAGCCAAGACTGAGGTCTGTATGTCAGCCCCCACTTCTTGTGTACACATGCATACTGAAAGAAGGTGCTTTTGAAAAAAAAATAAAAATTCCTGGCAATCGAGTGAAACCACCGTTTTTTTTAGGGTCAGTTTTCCAAACTGTAGCTCAATGTTTCACGGGAGGAAAGGTGTCAGAAATACAGCACGCTGAAGTGATATCACTGATAATAAAGGCGTTTTTATATTCGACATTTCAGCTTTTAACTTGTTGAAATATGCAGCAGCATGATGCAGTTCTTTACATTTTCTTTGATTTGAATATCAAAATATTGAAATTGTCATTTTAATGTAATTTCTATATGTTTTGCCATCCTCTTCTTACATTGAGAAAATGTTCAAACAGTTTTATCATATTTAAAAAGAGAGAAATTCTCACAAACTAAATCGCAATGCAGATGGACAGCAAACATGCTTGACAGAAGCTCCCTGTCAAGAATAAACTTGCAAAACCTACCAAGAGAAATACTTATTTAATACTTTGGGCCTAGTCAACACACAGGTTTTCACTTTTAGTACACACCAAATAAAACCAGTAGAATCCAACTACAGTAAAGTACAGAAAGTTTCATATCCACTGCCATCTTGTACTAAATTCAAGATATAAGGTGTGTTACTCTAAATAATCACTTTTCTGTCCCGTCTTCTTCTATAAACAGACAATCTGAGATGATTTCCTGGTTGGGAGGGACCAGTGAACAGGGAGGGAGTAGGTTTTGGGTCTCAGGGGGACGATAATGGTGGGTGTTCCCCACGGTCGCCCCAGTTTTTTCTCAGCTGTCCTCCCGGAAACCTCGGTCCAGCTGCTGCCCATTACACCAGGAATGTATCCTTGGGTCAGATGCCAGGAGTGTGGTGGCACATTAATAACAGAGTGACCACTGGCCCATGCAGGCCACTTGTGAGTTATTAACATGGCACACTCAAATCCTTCCCATGCCCCCTCAGCTCCCCCTCCCTTAAACCGCCCACTCTGACAGCAGCTGTCGAACTCTCAGTTTCCCAGAGTCAGGGAGCAGGGAGTGTGTCAGCATGTGTGTGTGTGTGGGTGGGTGTGGGTGTCTCAGGGTGGGGAGTTTATGGGGTCAGGGTATCTGATTAATTAGTTAGATATGCATACCAACAGTTCCTGTTTTGTCTGTTACGGTTCATGCTGAATTGTCTAATCGCTCGACACAGCTGGGACTTTATGTCTGAGCAAAACGCTAGAGAAATTATCAGTCATCTTCAGTCTCACACAGTTTCTCTGCAGAAAGTCAGTCAATCAATCAGTAGTCGATTGATTATTTAAGATATGCATGTATGAATCGCTGAATATTTCATATAAGGAGTTCAGAAAGAACCAGGGAAATGTGATCTGCACAAACTTACACTGGTGATGGAAAAAAAACAACTTGATTGACTTGAATGTGGTTTTGAATGAAACTAGCCATTTAGAGCCACTGCATGATTCACTTCCTGGCTCTGCATCATCAAAAGTAACCGAAGTTCTGAAGTGCCTTTGAAATGCCTTAGGAACAAAAAATAATTACTCCCATTTTTTAGGCCATCTTTTAGAGAATGCGCTCGGTATGGAGTCTCAGGTTGAATGTACATCACAGACATAAGAAGTCCATTTGTTTTCTCTGATCAACCAAATGGGAAACATGTTCGTCGGTGTTTGAACCGGCTTGATTGGCAGAATTTAAGGACTCCACTCATGTGGATGTGTATGAACCAGAGGGTGTGTTACAAGGCCCAAAAGCTTGCGGGCAGCAGTTTTTCTTTACATAATCTCTCAACATATTCATGCGGTGAGCACCTGGGAGGATCATTTTGGCCCTAATGATATGGCCCGACAACAAAACAACCCAAAAGGTACTTGAGGAAGTTTTCTGGAGCCTGGTCCTAATTACAACCTGGACAAAAAAATCAAACCGCCCTGCACTTAATTGGCTTCTTTTCTTTCATGGTCCTATACATGGCCATTCAATCATGAGATGGAGGCAAACAAAACCCTTGCTCTCTCCTTGACCCAAAACACTCCTCTAATTGCCACTGCATGGTCAGCTACAGCTGTAGGTGGACTATCGTATAGTCGAGCACCCGGAAATCCACACAGCACTATAAGATAAACATACAATTGTACATCAGGGGAGAAATAAATCAGAAGAATGTAATTATTTCTATACTTTAGTATCACAGGCTCATTACCTCCTAAATTTGTGGCAACATTGTTTCTACTTCTGTGCCATGTAGGCAAGCTTTACCAATGTTGGTAAAAAGGTTCAAAACAAGTCATATGACAGGAAACTTGTTGGTATACTCTCATGTGACACTACTCTCAGACCACTTCCCTGATGGTACTGCAAGCAGCCTTTTTTTTTTTTTTGCATGTTCATTTTCATTTGCAGCAACAAATTTAATTTTCCATATTTCACATGCATCCCGGCCTACAGATATCACTTTTGCATTACAGTATGCCATGCTTTTTGTCCTCCAGTTTTCTTCCTTCCAGTCAGCTCTTTGTACTTGCAGTAAGAAATGCGTGGTTTCTCTGCACACTCTCAGGGTCATGACCCAGCACATTCATACATGTGGCATCTGCATGGCAGCCACATGCCAGAGCACTTCTCCGCCTGCGAGACGACTGATAGGACATGTGTAGGCAGACACAGACGAAGAAACAGCACGACTTCAACGTATCAGGTGGCCAACTTTTGGAGGCTTCTAGGGGAGACTGGTTTGATGTTAGCAAACAAACATTTATCACTAAAGATGCTGGGTGAAAGATGTGACAGTGATTAAGTAAAAAAAAAGCAGAACAAAAACGTGGTTCCAAACAGATACTTGTGTCTGTGAATCTCCATGAGAGGACATGTAACACTCAATCACTCATTCAGCTTAGATGAATACCATTCACAGACAGACAAGTGGAAGAGTTGTTAGTGGTTCTCTGTGTGTGTCTGCATGTGTGTGTGTGTGTCTAAACCACATCGAGGCCACCATGTGGGAGCCTCTTTTTTTCTCTCTTCCCCTCTCATGGCTGCTTCTAAATCTCTGACCCCCATCAATAAGATGCATTCAGAGTCCATTAAACAGACAAGTTGCTGCACAGGCAGCCGCGCACCGCTGGGGGGAGAACCATGGGAAACGACTCTTAATTGTCCCCCCAAACCTTTTTAAAGAATATTAAGCTGCATTAGCTGACCATGAGCCTTTCTTCGTAGGGCTTTCTTCTGGAGAGGGCTACAGCAGCCCACTCAGCCAACAGGCCATTAAACGTGACAGGTCTTTGTGAAGAACAGAGAGACAAACTCCCAGGAAAGTGCAGCTAGAAAACCCCTGCTTAAATAAAGCGGAGGCTACCAGGTTAGCTAGGCTTGTGTCTGGTTTGTGTCAAGCTTGCCGTGCTTCCTGACTCGCTCAAACAGCCTCAGATCTATTAGGGGATATTAGGGGAATCCCAGTAGAGTGAGTCCATACTGTTAGCCATAACTCTGGCAGGGCAGATCCAAACAGACACAATATAGGGGGATCATTAGAGGTAAGACTTTCCAGCTTCAGTGATGTCATCGCTGCCGCACTCATATACATCCTCTTGTTAGCAGTACAACATATCTTCTGTGGTGGAAAACACCTTCAGTAACAACATAGCACTCCAATGGCCTCATTCTGTGCAGCAAAGGGCCACCCCCAAAACACACACAGCAAAGGACCACAGGCCAGAGTTGGAGCTGGCCTTTATGGGCAGATTTTTTGTGAGTGTGTGATCAATAAAGTCTAATTTAATAATTACTGATTAACAGGACTGATATTCTGGAGAACCAATACTGCAACAGTATTTTATTAGTATTATTATTATTCAACGCTGTTAGAATATGTTAAAACTGTGGCAAGACAGTTAGGTGACAAAAGGGGCTCTGGGAAAATGTATCAACATAAAATACATGGACTATGTTCTCTAAATGATTATTGGGTACTTATTATTGGCTGCATTAGAGAGTGTTAACAGGGGTTTTCCATCACCTACACAGTAATATTCTACTCAAATTACATTTACATGGGTTTATGCATAATTAATGCCGGATTACCATACTTGAATTTAGTCATGGAAACAGCATTTGCATAATTGACTTGAATCAAATTCAAAACTTGTAGCCTGCAGTTAAAATGTGATGATTAAACCAAAAGATACTTCTTTTCTATTTGTTAGGGGTTGTATTATTCCAGGTCCCTGACCCAGTTGTTCCCTGGGGCACAGCTATGTTGTTCATCACATTAGCCACATTAAGAAGACTTTATGAGCTTGGATGGAGTGAGCCATGTGTTAAGGTTGGTGTTAAGCTGCTGCGCCCTTGTTGTTCTCAGGCCTGAACTCGCCTCGCAGCTCTGAGTGACACCGGGGGATTTAGAGGGAATGGCCGAGCACTCAACAGGTTTTGGTCTTATTTGAGGGGTCAAGTCATCTCTGAGGCAAATTTAGTTCAATAAAAGACAATAGGCCAGATGCTATGGAAAGAGAATGACTTCATGGGAAAGTTGTCTTTATTTCAAAAGAAATAACAACCACCAAACTACTGACTGTTTTGCTCAGTGAACACAGCTTATTTAAACTCATTCTCTTCCCCTCACCTTAAACACATAACCAGTGAGTTAAACACATACTTATCAGGAGATGTAGGGTTGGCTGCTCTTTTACAAATAGAAAACTAAAAACAACAAAAAACTCAATTTCTTCCTTCGTTTCACTCATTCTGTGTCTAAACCGCTCTCTGTGACCTTGTGACATCATTACTCAAAAACATCAGCCAATGTGGTGTCCTTCTTGGCTCCTAAAAATGGCATATGTTACATAGAAAGGGCCCTCCATTAATCAAAAGCAGTTAGGCGCTAAATAGGCAGATCCTGGATGAGGATTCTGGACAAGAGAAGCTCCCCTGCCCCCGTGCCCCATCTGACGACCACCACAGTTCATATCAGCCCACTGAAAGGGGATTCATCACCTTGTCATTCTTAAGAAAAAAGGCTATGAGGCTGAATTTCAGTGTAGGCTGATGAGATTGGGATGAATGTGTGTGTCTATGATGCAGAAGGAGTGAGTGCCGATGGTCAGGATTGGGCGGGGCCTTCTTGTTGGCAACACAAAGCCGTTGCTGTGCAATCAGCTCGGTGTAAAATCGCCGCTCTGTGGCCTTCACAAAAGCTCACAAAGGCAGGGGGCTGGTGGCTGGGGCGGGAATACGGCGACACAGCTGTGAGCAGAGCCTACACATCCCGACTCAATATGGGCCCTCCTCATATCTGTAGCAACTTGGCCCCTGCTTCCGCCAGGTCTCGAGACAATGGAGGCCCTCAGCAGACCCTTTTGTTGCAAACTTTTTCAGAGTTCTTTTTTAGCCTAAATCTTAAATATTTCATTAGGCCTCCTTCACCCTGCTCCCTTTCTTTCACTACCGGTTTGAAGAGCATCGCCAGGACCTCTACTCTTAACCCCCCTTCGCTTTAGTAACGCTCTGAAAACAACAAAAGATTTCTTCCAAAACTGTTTTGAACCTGCTGTTACTCAAAAACAACCAGTGTTTAAGACTAAACAGAAGAAAATGCACATGTTACGTTTAGAAAAAGCATTCATATTAGTAGAAAAAGTGATTTATGAGTTCCTTCTTAAGGAACACTTTAGAGACTCCCAGCACTCATACACACAGTATTTCTATTGCTAATTTGTATATGCATGTATGTGCATATGTTGTCTTTTTACGCTGTTAATTTTTTTTTTTGTACATCTTTTGCTCATGTTTAATGTTTTTATCTGGATGCTTTAATGTTTTATATGACTTTGACTACTAAAGAAACAGGAGTAGTTACTTAAACAGGCTTAAATGGCAAAACTTAAATTCACCGACAACAACATCAACATTATGATTCGAGCGCTCTTCCCAAACTAAAAAAAACAACAATTTTCATCCAGGGCGGAGTAATTTAATCTGATGGGTTATTGCTTATAAAAGGTGTTGTGATTTCTACAAAAATACAAATGTTAAACTTTATAACTAAGATACTGTTGTTTAAACAGTATCTTAAAATACTGTTGTTTAAATAAAATCATTCTTGACAGTCAACCCCCTTTATAACTTGCACCAGCTTCTTAAATCAGGTTTCAACAGTTGTTGAAAATGAAGTGAATGAACATTTTTAAAGAGTTTTTGAGTATATTGAATCTGACAATAAAATCCAAACAGTGGAACTTCAAATATATTCATGACATATGGTCACATTAGCAACATTGACTGTCATTCTTAAGTGTTAAGTCACAAGCAGCACGGTGTATAGGACGGCCACTCATAAATGCCATGTATAGAAGACGTGACCAAACACTCCCATCCAAATATTAAACACTTGTTAATAACTTTTCCGGCCCTGCAGCAGAACTTCTGTCACGATGGATAAAAGGGCTGAAAAGGACTTGTCTTTATGCTAAGCCTTAAACTGGCGTGATTGGACTGAGTGACAAAGAGAAGCTTTTGTTAAAAAAGAAGAAGGAGGCGGGGGGGCTGATTTATCCAACACTTTAAGGGACCCTAATGAATAATTCAGTGTTATCATTCAACTTGATGCTCGATTATTACGTTTTTCTTCTTTCTTCACACGTGAGGGACCCCGGCAGATAGGGGGTATCATGCAGGGGCACATAGGGGGAAGTAATGCGTGCACAAGGACAAAACAAGAAGGCTGCAGCGCAGTCACTCCGCTGTCAGCTTGATAAATATAATGTGTCACCAATTAAAAACTCATTGCCATTCTTTAATTCAGCCGAGGCCTTGTTAACCGCTGCCTGGCAGGGAGGCTGCCAGAGTAGCCACGGCCTCTGCGACCAGCACCACCATAATGGAGGCCCCTGCTTTCCCATCCTTTTAAAACCATGGCCCTTTCCTTTGGCATGTAAATAAGACATTCATTCGGCAGCACTTTTCCGATTGAAAAAATGACCATCGATGTCTTTGATTTTCATCTTTTTTTCAACCCCAGGAAAACAAAGAATTCTATAGTTTCAGATTTTTATTCAAAAAACCCTTTTTGGGCCTTTCTTTGGGAGCATTCTCATGGTAATCATGTTGACTCAACTTTGTGCAATGTGGCTATACAACACATATGAACCCTAGCAGGAGTCCATTACAGAAATACCATTTAGCAAGCTGTTTCTGTGAGAAAGTCAAACGTTTAAGGGGCTTTTTTGTGCTGGTCGGGTACAAGGGTCCCGGAGGAGCAGCAGGAGTCCTTTTGGAAACTTCAGTGAAACTAAAGGCCTCTCAGGTCTGAGATACTTCCCAGCTGAAGTCAAAAGTGTTGAAAATGCAGAAAAGCAGGTTTTCTTAAACAATGTCTAACTCCCTGTCAAACCATGACTGTTGCGCTATTTAGTGACTTTCTTCTCTGACATTGGATAAGTGGATGTCACAAACCGTTACAAACATTTGTATCCAGACAAGTGATTTTCATTTCAATAATTCCATAAAACATGAGACATATATACACACTGTAAAGGAAGATACTGAAAGGAACTGCTGCAAACATTCACTAAACTTGCTCCCGGCAGACATGAGTCATAATTCCTACAGCCTCTTGAGGGTTTTGTCACTTGAACGTAAATATTTGTCGAATTTAGGAAGACTGATGTTAGCATTTTCTACTTGGGTAGACAGCAAAAAAGTAGCTCAACTTGAAATGTGCTATGTGCTCATTCTTAAACACTTAATTAATATTAACAAGAAGGTTTAGAGATGGCTGGCAAAACAGATTATTAATTGAACTTTGGGGCGATAAAATGTTTTAAGGAGACAGTCTGCTTCTTTCTGCAGGTGTCTACCATGTTTGTTGAGTCACATTTCCATCTCCAATACATCTTTTCTATGACACACTGTCCTCAGCAGTGGGAAACAACCACATTTGGAAACATTTCTAAGTGCTGAATAGTAGGAATTCAGAGGTCACGCTGCTTATAATTCCCAATCGGTCAATGCCGCTCATCAAGCCCCGTTTGAACACTGACGCTGGAATGCAAAATATTCCATTCGGCACTAAATGAGCCGGGTCATCCTGGACACATTAAAGCCCAGAGTAGAATATGAAAAGAATGAAGTATGAACATCTGAATGAGCTCAAGTCTCCCTCTTCAGCCCCCAACAACCCACCATCGACTGCCCTCCTCCTCCTCTTTGCCCGCTCATTATCCCTGTCACACGGGACCTGGGCCCACTTGGCACAGCCTTGTGGACTTAATTGAATTAGACATACCCGCTTGTTTAGGCATTGTGCAGTGGCATGAGAATCTCCCAGCCATCCCCATGAAGGCAGGAGAAAAGAGAGGCATCGGCAACACTTGTCGGAAGATCTGAGAGTTGGAGATTCTCAGGGACGGAAGGGCCGCCTTGAAACGAAGGACCACCAGTCTCACATTGTGCCCCGGCTCGGTGCCAAGTGCAGAGTGGGACTCGTCCAGGGGTGTCACTTCATTTAACACTGAGGTGTATCCTGGCATCTAACGAACTCTGAAATCCTCCTAGAAAAGTTATATTATTCAATATCTGGATAATGTACTGAACTGGTAATGTAAAGGAAAAAATTCATCCTAAAATGCTGCAACGATGTGGATTATATTTAGATATTGCTTCCAAACAGATTCAGCTTCATCTTCAGGAAATATTTGAAGATCATATTTGGTTTCAGTGAGTAAGTCGAGATGGACATGAGCGACAGATGTTAGACTAATATTAGGCCCAGCCTCAGGGCCTGGTGAAAAATGCCATGCATAAAGTCCTGCACCACGAAAAAAATAAAAATAAATGAAAGTTAAAGTTAAAGTGGAAGATGCAACATTTTCAGCTTTATTTACTCAGGCTATAGTTTATATGTGTACTGTGTTTTTATGTGTGTATATGTCTGTATCAGCCATCTGTTGCAGTGCTTGAGGCTTCTCCTAAAACCATTTGATGCAGATCTTGACACAAGCGACAGCACTCACTGTGCCAGCTTAACCCTCTGACTTCTATCTTTTCCAGCCACAGTCTTGGAGCTGACTTTAAAGCCAAGAGTCAGTCGCTTTGTGTTGTTTAGAGATTTTTTCTTCTTTTTTTTTTTTTTGCTCTGAAATTGAAAGAAACCTCTTCTAATGTGATTGCCCTTTTCCATTTATCCAGGCAGGGTCTAAATCGAGGTGCTACAAGGGGACGACTAAGCACTGTCACTACATAATGTCACCTCCCTAACCCCGGGGGTCAGGGCCAGATTGACACCATAACCCACAGTCCTGATCCTCCTTCAGCCTCTTTAGAGGTGCACCCGCCCGGCAGTAATACGGCCCGCACTTTATTCATTTGGAGATCAGTCAAGCTGAAAAGATAAGCTCTGAATAATTGGAGCCTACAGACCACGGAGAATCTGATGGGATCTTCGAGTCTTTAACTTTTCCTCCCTTTCTCTATACCCTCTTATAACTAGAGGACACCCCTTGTTAGATTCAGGCAGCCAGATGGGCGAGAGCGGTGTGGGACGATCTGTGCTGCTTGCTTTAGAGAACAGGATGACACTGGCTGTAGGGACCTGTCACTCACGTGCAGGGGGAGTGAATGTGGAGTTTAATGAATCCTCCACAGCCACCAGTGGACAAGACGTAGCTCTGTGCGGACACCAGACAGCCAGACAGTACACCATCCTGCCTCCTTTTCAGTCTTTCTCTTTGCCTCTCTTGTGGCCTCATAGCCTCTTTGGCAGTCTAAGAAACATGGTTTTGTGTAGTTTGTGTAGTTCCTGAACTCTAATTCTGCCCTCACTTTATGGAGAGGAAGACATATCAGACTAAATATCAAAGAAAACATGTTCAATTTAAAAGATATATACTAGACAAACAACAGTGGACCTGGGTGGCATACAAGTTTATGATGCACTGCTGAGCTGCAGTGCCATGTAAATATCCCCTTGAGATAACTCGTTAATAGAGCAGTCAAATCTCTCTGGGAGGTGGGACACTGAAAACAATAACACATGAAAATGAGGCGGTTTGCTACTGTGGCTGCTGTAGTTAATCATCCCTCTGTCAAATTAGCATTCCCCCTGCCCTGCATGGAAGACACCGTGGCAGATAGACAGGGCATCGTTAGCTGCAATGTGCAACAAAGGACTAGCAATGGGGAGGCTGCAGCTATACTGGTAATGTCAGGTCCCAGGTCAGCTTGGTCCAGAGCCAGTGGAAGCCCATGCTGCGCTCTGCCTGTCCAGTGTTGTCATAACAGAGCGTTTTTACTGTATGAGGCCAGAGGAGAGACAAAACGGGCTGCAGCCTCCTGAAGACAGACAGAACAACAGGACCACACATTCATTTCTCATTAACATCAGCAGCTGCTTTGTTCTGTTTTTTCTTTCCTTTCACATGTTCTGACATGGACCTAATAGGAGTAGCAACAAGACGTGCAGTGTGGAGCTTAAATGACTCTTGGCTGGAAAAATGGAACCAATTGCGGATTGCTTATCAATCTGTCATTATTAAATTAATTAAAGTGATACTACAACACTGATTACACACAAAAATTCCCATTATTGCACATAATCAAACTTTTGTTTACTGATATGAATTATAGTATGTCCTAAGGCTACATGTGTTTAATAGTAATTACAGCATTCAGGAATCTGCCCCTCCTAATGAGTACAATCTGAAAAGAAAAAGTAAGTGAGGTAGTTTGAATGTGTGTGTTGACCAGCTGTAGCAGCGTTCATTCTGGAGTCTAATCCTCCAGCTGTTGGACCCCGTTGTTAGCCTGTACTTTGACAGAGGCCAGCCATTGTGAAACATAATAATCCTGATTATTACAATAACATCAGACGCTCCACGTGACCCCGAATGTGAATCGAATGGCATGACAGGCTCGGACAAATCTCCAGCCATCAAGTCAAGCAAAATATTTTCTTTGCCCAATCACAAGGGCACATTGCTTCCTGTCCTGGAGACAGTGTCACCCAATGCCTCCTTGTTTTCCATAAACCTTGTTTCCTGTGTTACAGGGCATTTTTATAGAGGGAGAAAAAAATTCTCACAAGGCACTTACTCGTGCAATGTTTACAGTATTTAAAACAGAAATAGAAATAGAGTTCAGCAAGGCAGAGCGGAGGACATTGGTGTAACTTGAACAGGAAATTTGATCACTGGAAATTTGGCATCATCTGTGGCTCAGACAGAGGCATATTCATAAAAAGAGATCAGGATTAAGTGCTTGTTCATCACGAGTGGATAAGTACAATATACAACTGACCAGTCGTTAATATATTGCTAGAATGAGATGTAATAAAAGTAAAAGCAAAGAAAAAATAAATAATACAACTGTATACCACTGTTACATAACAATATTGTTTTACTGGGTCTAACAATTTGATTATCCTGTGTAAAATAATTTTCCTGTTGGCTCCTGTTTAACAGTTTTTAAAGTGTCCTTTATCTCCTTTAACCATCTGACTTGGACTGAGTAATGAACAGACGATATGCAGACAGCTGAAGTGGTCCAATATTATAAATCAATGACGGTTTGTAATTCTCTTCATTTAAACAAAGGGCAAACGAATAAAAACCCATTAAGATGACATGTGAATTGGCAAACAAACTGTTTAATTTGTGTCTGCCGTGTGAAGGGGGCTTTCCGTCCGTGGGCCTGGGGGCAGCCCAAATTTACATCTGATTGGAGTTTAATGGCCCATGGCCGCTTTTACTGCACAGTCACTATGGCGACCAAGCTTTTCTCAAGATTTTCAACAGACTAAAATGTCCTTTTTTTGTCCATTTGAAATGTGTCATGCGAGCCAAATGGGGCTGGGGCTTGTATGTATCAATTTGTTTCTGTTGCGAGGCCCACACTAGCCCTGCAATGAATATATGGGCCATTGAATCCCAACACACAATGGCCACAGCTGATGTGGTTGCCACAGAGACACGCCCACACAAAGGGTCGGAATGATGACATATGGTCCAAACCTGCCCAGTCGGTGGACCCCCAATAGGCTGACTGCATTGACGGACAAAACCCCACGTTAGCCATTTATCCGTGCCTACTCATTTCATGGTAAAATAAACTTTTTATAAAGTTTCCACAGCCCATGCACAAGAAGTAAACGGCTGGTGAAAAAGCCACCATGTAAAGTGGGGGGAATTCATCATTAAGTGATTAACAAAGGCTCCTTTACCACCTGCTTCTACATTAATACGCACATTAACGGCCCCTCTTTTTGTTTAAGGTGAAAGAGAAGATATGGAGGAAAAAAGCATTAACTTAAAAACATAATAGAATGATGCATATGTTAAGAGCTTTCAACATCTATTGACCCAAAACTCTTCATATGTATGTTACTATTTATTGATGATTTTTTTATACTACTTTCTTTGTTAGGATGCCCAAGCATGTGTTTTGGGTTTATTATATGGAATATTAATAATAAGAATCTAAATATGTATTATGATAATAATAATTAAAATAATATATTACCAGATACTTTAGAAATGATTAATGATTAACTGGCTGTTTCCAACATATTCCTGTTTCTACCAAAAATGCAAAAGTTGATGAACTTTTTATAGTTTATATTCTTTTTATATTCTTTGCATATATGTACACTTTAAATACCTATACCAGTGGTATAGTGTACATATATACTAAATGAGTAGACGAGAAGTATGAAATCTGTAAATATATCATCTTACAACTGACATAATTCATGTTTTTCTATATGGGTTTCTGGGTTTCTTGCCAACTTAGTGAGACGTCAGTGATGATCTAAAGAGGATTCAGTGGTTTTAAGATAAAAGATGAGGAAAATCAGCACAGGCCTGCTGATTTTTTTTTTTTTTTTTTGGGGGGGGACAGAGAACAGGCGTGTGGTTAGAGGAGTCCTAATTCCATTAGGAAAGATAAGCAGTGTGTGAACAAGACATTTAAGAGTTGACCTGTTTCATTACTCACCACTGAAATATGTGATGATGTCATTCCAGGCTTTGTATGGTGGGAGGGCTGTATGGGGTCAACTATTCACTTAAGGCAGTGCAGATGCTCTGCTTTCAACTACCACTGTAGAGGCTGGGAAGACATTCATATAATTTGAGCCATTTAGGTAATTATATGTGTATAAAAGTATGAAAGTAAGTGAAGTACTTACTATTGGTACTATTGGTTGCACAAAACAAAGAGTCTGAGGATACCATCCTAAGTTTACATTTACATTTAGTCATTTAGCTGACGCTTTTATCCAAAGTGACTCACAAAATGAGAAACAATCAAGGTACAGTTACAAGTTTATGGAAGCATTTTAGAGACTTCCTATTAATTAACTGTATTTGATAAAGTTTAAAGGTGCAGCTCTAAATGTATATGTTTAACCGTAAAGTTTAATTCATTCTCTTTGATAATTTTAAGGGCTGGCAATGATGGTTGGGTCTGTCGTTCTATAAGTCCCCAGAGAAAGTCTATTTTCATCAAAACAGTAGTAAAATTTCTCTGTATTAAGAAATAAGAATTTAGTTTACAAACTGAGAGTGAATTATACCATATTCACTTTCTCATCTGAACGTTGAATGTTTTAATAGTACATTGATGTTGTGAGTCTATTGTTTATAGAATCACATTATACTCAGATTTTTGGTGCACTTGTGGCCATTATTTGATGCAACAAAATGAATCTGCAGAAGCTGACTCTAGGCCTGTTGCGGTAACTGCATGAAATACCACACTACTGACAAACCAACTGCATGGCATGGCAAGTCATGACCACAACTGCACATGCTGTCACATCAACTCATCAGTCTTTGTCTTTTAAGACAGAAACGTGTCCAAAAGCAGCTATTAGACTCAACACAGCAGACAGACTTTTTCTCTGCTACTCAATATCCCTCAATTTACAGAATCACATGCACAAAAGTGTCCTGTGAGCTGAATTTTGTCATACAGGAGAAAGTCACATAGCCTCAGACTCACTTGCTCTAGATCACGTGACTTTTAATAGAAAATGCTGTCTAATTATCCCACTTTGTCACAGCTGTGCTGTTGGCATCCCACAGCTCACCAGTGTTTTGGTTTAACAAGTTCAGTTAACTGGTGACTTTCAGCTGAATGCGTGCCATTATTACCACCACATTGTTATTCAGCGGAAAGTCAGCAGTTAGCAGGGTCACTCACTTGTTAAACGGAAACAGCAGCAGACCCAGAAGGCAGGAGGAGAGTGTGAAGGTGATTATGGTGGTACAAGAAGGTACTGAGCTAAGAAACTTTGCTAGGATGAAACTTTATCCCGCTAATACTGCCTACCGTGCTGTTGAGCCACCATAAAACACCGCAAGGGAAATTCCTTCACCGCGTCAGCCCTATCTGACTCGTGAATTAGCCACCGGCTGAATATGGGATTTGTACCTACAAGAAACCTCTCACTGACTCTGCCTTTACCATGTTCTGGCTACGGCTGTGCAATTGTGGACTCAGGTTGGTTTCCACATATGTGTTTATCCCATGGTGCAACCCATTCTTTCACATATGGCCAGTTGCCATGAGTCAGCGGTGATGGTCAGAGGTTTCCACTCCTAGACACAACAGTCTATCCGGGAAAAACAACTCTCTGATGCCTCAGTCTTCCTATATTGTCTGGGATGATTCCGAGTCGGGACAGGCTTATTGTTTGGATGTCTTTGTAGTGCAGGTCCATTGCTGCGGAATGTGGGGATTTCCTCCCTCGCGGGTATTTTTAGATCTCTGTGTGGATTCAAGGGAGCTCTGCATAATGCTGTGCAGTGTGGGGTCTAAGGGTGGAGTCTGTACACCCATGCACATGTGTGGGAATCTGTGTCTGCCCATAGAGAGGATATGTGTGTCTATGTGTTTGTGTTGGAACCTGTGCAGTATAATTTCATGCAGATTCAAATAATCATTATACAAAATTAGGATAAGAGTGATGAAGGGAAATGCTCTGCAAGAGTGGAGTATCATACTCAAAGTGTTGATTGAGATGGATGCTCTGCCTGTATTTTGCTCGAAATTTCACGGTGTGTTTAACAACTGTTTCCGGTTTGACAGCTCCAGATTGAACTGCAGAGCGTCTGCTGAAAGCAGGTCTGGTCTGGACACTTCTTGTTCGCTGAAGTGTTTCAAGAGGCTTCACTGGGTCACCTGGGGGTCTCTGACCTCCCAGGGTAATGTTCTCCTCCAGGTCTCTTTCTTTGACAGTGGTCAATGGAGGCGTCCATGCAGGGGACAGCCAGGCGGATGGCTGGGGTGAAATCAGGCAATAGACAGGTCATATCCAGAAGGACCTGTCACCTCTGCATCACACCAAGTGAGATCTCCTTCCGGGTATCAATCACAACCCGTCACCTTAGCTGACATCAAGTGACACGTTGGCTTGACCTATCTTGTATATGAATGTGTGTGTGTGAATGTGTGTGGGTGGACATTGGAGACATCTTCCGCTGTCGATCACGTACTCTGTGTTCAGATTTTTATCATCACGAGTAGGGATGGGAATCGAGGTTCTCAACAAGAACCGGTTCCATGTGTTTCAATTCCATGGAATCGTTTGGCAGTTTATCTAACGATTCTCTTATCGATTCCAGAAAGCACGAATTACGTTGCATAACTTATGCAAGTTTCGCACGTGCAGTGCCATCAGTGGTAAACAATGGCACCCACTCGGTTCAAACGCTCCTAAGTTCGGCTGCATTTTACCAAAACAGATGGCAACAGCTCGACATGCAATCGTTGCAAAGTGGAGATAACAGCATCGGGAGGGAACATGACGAACATGCAGAAACATTTCCGCACACAACATGCAATATTTTTAAATGAATGTTGTGTTTTTGACACACTTGGACTGGAGATGAATCTCAACCTAGCAGCAGCCAGGCTATGAGCACCTCTGCAGTTACTACGGAAGGTAAATTTTAATTTCTATTAGAAAAATGTGTCAGTAAAATGTTACACATTCTTGAGTATTAGCCACAGTTACACATCGTTACTAGGCTGTGGGTCTCTTTTGACATCGCTGTTGGTTTTGTAAGGTCGTGATACTTCTAATTAAACAAAGTGGATGCTGATCAAACTGTTTGTTCTCCTTTTTTTCCCAAATGAGAATCGATAAGAGAATCGATAAAGAATCAAATCGTTAAGCAGAATCGATAATGGAATCAGAATTGTAAAAATCTTATCAATTCCCATCCCTAATCATGAGGAACATCTAGGAATAGATTTTTAGAAATTTAGAAGAGTCTTCGACCATGCTAGCAGCTCTGCAAGGCTGTACTCATGTAGGCATGTGAAAGCCCTATACTTTGAACACCCACACTGAGCACCAGCATATTGACTCCTGTTCAGTACTGAATACAGCGCCTACTCTTTCCTACTCTTTGCAGAGAAGATAATCCGGGAAGGATTTACATTTCCTTGCAAAATGTTATTAGCAAACCAAATTCGTATATAAACTAATAAAGTTTTCAAAAGACAGACTTAAGACTGGTATCTGTTGCAGATGTTATCTGTCTGTATCATTTAAAAAAAAAAAAGTTTACTTCATCTGGAAAGCAGCAAACTTTAACTACATCTCAAACAAACAAAAGAGTCGTATTAAAAGGTTTATCAGACTTACTATACCCTATGAATCTGTGAATGTGGCTCAGCCATATGCTAATAATGTCGGTGCATGGACTCTCTGTGTGACCAACGTCATCATCGTCTATGGGCACAGCAGGGCTTAGGCCGCATTCTCGGGAACACTCATTTAAACAATGAGGTTTAATGACTCGCAAGACTTTTATTTGCTGACAGCTTGATGGGCACTGGCATTGTCAGACCCAAAAAGGATGAAGGTAATATTACGAGCTATTGATCTGCAGTTAGCTTTGTTGAGAAATTTTTGGTTGTTGTAGATCAGTACATGAAGCATGTAAAACAGTATCACAAAGATCTAATTAACTAAATGCGCGTAGTTTATAAGAGAAAGACGTATGTAATGTAAACATTATAGTGTTTATAGCTTATGAATGTGTGTGACAGGATTTTCTTTATTTCTTTTAATAATTAGCTAACATGTTCCTACAAAAAACAACAACAATACTGATCTTTGTCAAAACAATTGTTTTTACAAGATATGATATAGATATGAGTTGTAATCACAAGTATCAGGCATTCCTCCTGTTTAGTACTGATTGTACTCTTCCAACTCAGAATATGAAACTCTGGACTGGATGAGGATCAAATGAGGCAATACCTTCTGCTTGATTGACAGCTTAACAAAGCCAGTGGGGCAGAGTGATTTGTCAATGGGTAAAAATCAACACAAAGAGCTATTGATTGGCAGGAGAGAAAAGGGGCAGAGGACAATGAGTGTGGCTGTGGGATCTCGCTGAAGTGATCAATACTGGAGTTCTGCATGAGGGAGCCATCCCACTCTGTGTTTATACAGTCAGACACAGAGCAAAGATCAGCTATTGTACAGCCGCACTGGTGCTGTCATTCAACGCAGGGCGACACTGCAGGGGGTGGCCGGGTATCTCACACAAAAACAGACACACACACACTCACCCAGACATTAACCGCTCAGATTAGGTTCCCAGACCTTACAGTGGTTATTCAGCTCTTAGAAACTGTTGCACCCACAGATGTCTTTTCACTCAAAAAACGATTCATCATTTCGATTGAGAAACTATGTGGTTGGTTCAGTCACTTCCTGCATTTAACGGGTCAGTTTACCCAAAAAATTGCAAATAAAATCCCATGAGATCCACATAGGGTTTCACATGTATTTGCCAGGATTTTGAGTTTCATGTCTTTGAAACATTATATAAAGTAGAGGTGAAAGGGATTTGCTTGTGGTGCTCAAAAATGTTCCTGTTCCACTGGATAAACAAAACATGCCGTGATTAGATATTACACCTACTACAAAATGTTGTGCCAAGTACAGTAATACCAGCACCAGAAACACCAATAATACAGATACTGAAACAGATACCTAGAAGTATGTAAAGCATAGTATTGGGTAAACTACCAGTTACTCTACATTAAATAAAACTTCATTCTACTGAAATTACCTCTAACACAAACATAGTGAGCTAAGCTACAGCAACATGGCAAATGTCGTTTAAACATATGAAAGCTATATTATAGTCTAAGTCAATATCTTATATCTCATTCATCAATAAAACTGTCAGTCAAACAAATAGAAAATCATGCACCTTACTACAATGGTAATATCCACCTGGCTTGTACTAATGTGCAGCATTACACTGTAGCATTTAATAGATCTGATATCATACACTTCAAGAAAATTATTTTGACTAACCACAATACTTTGGTTTTGTAGAGACTTGCACTTTGTTGTTACCTCTGCTGGTTAATGGTTTAAGTTTGTCTTTACACCTCACCTCCCCCTTTTTATTATTTTATTTTCTGCTAACAAAAAGTGGAATTTTGATGATTGGTTTAGTTGATGATGGCTGTGGTATTACCATCTGAACAACTGGCTGTGCAGTGAAGCCAGTGCCAAAAACTGCAGTTCCTTGAAAGGCTGGCTACAGAAAGAGTCAACCTGCATAATCGCCCATATAAAAATGCCCAACTGCACAGCAGAAATAAACATGTTCACAGCTTGGTGCTCGCTATAGGTAATTTCCCTGTTTATGACAATTTAAGCTTAACTCAGGCTTGTGTGTCTGTATTTCCCTGATCGTAGCAGTTTTATTTGAGACAGAACTTTCTCAATGTATCCTGTGTGGACACTACTGCTCTACTTCTGAATCAAATAGCTGCAAAGCACAACGCTACTAATAAATGTAGTAATAACGTTGCTACTTGTAGTGATGCTACTGCCCAACACTGAGATTCAGTGATTCAGAGACTGTTTTATCGATACTAACATGAAAGCTGTTTCTAGGACCATCAAAAAGAAAGTGAGATAGAGGCAAATGTCTCAATCTTCCTCTTTACCAGGGTTAAGTGTTTGTTTGTTTTTTTGGGTGAAGCAACCCACTGTCACATGAGAACCAGGGGAACAAATGCAGCATTGCTCTTAAACATCTACAAATAAAGCAGGAGACAGGGAGACATGAAGAGAGGGTGTCAGTGACAGACACACGGCCAGACACTCACAGAGGGAGGGATGCCTTCATGAATGGGCTGCGACTGAGAATAACATGCGAGACAGTGCCCCATGTGTGTTTGGACTGTGCTAATCTTATCATGGCTCCATGTATTCATCATGAGGCCCTGTTTCTTCAGGTCTCAAGAGCAGAACGTGGCTGGAGATGAGTGGTT
Organism: Larimichthys crocea; assembly: GCF_000972845.2. Lineage (NCBI taxonomy): Eukaryota > Metazoa > Chordata > Actinopteri > Sciaenidae > Larimichthys > Larimichthys crocea. The sequence continues at coordinate 18,210,725 of NC_040025.1, forward strand.
GTGCTGGACGGGTGATCCATCCTGGAGTGATCGCCACCACAGAGCCACAGGATGGCTGCAGAGGCACTGTTTACTTTCTGTCAGCCATTGTTAAGCACCACTAAAAGGTTGTTTGTCATAAAGATATAAAGATAAGAGTATGACAGTGGACAGATTAATGTGTGCAGGGGGGTTTGAAAGTGTTGAAAGATTATGTGGTTTAAAATTTCCTGTTATGTCGGTCATAGTTTTCAAAGCAACACATGATTTCTCAACAGTATTTTTCTTTGATTTGAACATGATAGTGGCTGGGTTGCATTATCCACTTAGCTGCATAATCTACAATAGCTGCAGTAGATCTGTCTACTGCTAATGATTAATTATCAGAAAAAAATAATTAATATTAGTTAAAGATAGACCTTTAACATTTCGTAATTAATTTAAATTGTTTGTATTGTAGGCTCTGGGTTCTTGTGCTACAGTGTTTTGTTTCTCGACTGTTGTGAGGTATCCCTGCAGTTTAAGCAGATTAAAGTCATTTTACTTTCAAAACCTGACTTCTATAATTCTAAACTTTCAAGGGAGCCATGCCCATAAAGATGTAAAAGCTTCATCTTTCAGCGTTATGTCCCAAAGAGGTTATTAAAAAGATGGAAATTATAACTGTTTGAGCCGTGCTGTTACCATATTTTGTTTGAATGATGTTTGACTAATGTCTTCAGGGAGTTGGGCATTAAGGCACCATTTGTTTTGTGTGTGTGTGTGTGTGTGTGTGTGTGTGTGTGTGTGTGTGCGTGCGTGTGTGTACCCAGCTGCATTCTCCACTCTCTTTACCCATTCTCCAGGCGCATTTGTTTGGAGTGAGCCCATCCACTTATTGACACTTGTCTCGCCTGCCTCTTGCATGACAATCCAGGCAATAAAACCACGAGTGGAGCACACACTGTTCAACAGTTACCATAAGAAAAACAAGAGCAAAGAGGATGAGTGTTTACCTTCCCAGGGCATGAAAAGAGGCAGCGAGGGGAGGAAGAAAGAAAAAGAGAGAGAGAGAGAGAAAGAGAAAGACAAGGGCTCATCTCATAACTCCAACTCCCTACCACACGCAACGCAAAGACACAATCACGCTACATTTTCTGTGTCTGCTTGGCATTTTCCATTAAAAGCCACATGTAGGAAACTTCATGATAAAGAAAGGAAAAAAACAAGCTGAGCTACTGACATGGTAAGGGAAGGAAGAGCTTGACACTCTATAAAGGTGATGGGAACTTTTTAAACCCTGATCACATCTGCTTTGAGGATTTGCCCCCAATGTCCACAGACAGAGACACACAAAGGATAGCCCATATGAGATGGTACCAGACACCAGGACATCCTGTTTAGGGGACAATACCCCCCCTTTCTACAGTGCTAAGGTGATAATGCTCTTGCAACAGAGCGGATGTCACCACCTAACTCCAGAGAAGACCACAGGTCTCAGCACTGTGGGATAGCTGGTCAGGAAATAAAGCTTTTCAACACCTCCCACAGAAAAATATCCTTCTGTCGAATAAGCTTGGATCTCATTGGCTAAATATAAGAGTTTCCTTGATATTTCTGTGATAATGTGATGGGAAGAGAAGACAGACTCAGAGGAAGAGGGTTCTGACCCAGAAGTAACAAAATCTCATTCAGAACCAATTTGACATTTGTTATAATTCAAATGATTACAAATCCACGCCTGGAAAAAAAAACTTGTGGACAGGAAAGGTCATTTTAGGAAGACATATCTGGAACAGGAGCTGACAGGGAGCATTAGAAAGCAGATATTATAACTAAAATGTTTGAAAGATGACATTGGAAAGGAGTGGGAGCCTACCATGGACAAAGAAACAGATATATAACAAGTAAACATGTAATGGGGCCTTTAATTTTGAATGCTGACAAATTAAACATTTAGCTTTGATAATTACCAATGTTTGTAATTGGTAGATACTTATTGACCTTATATTACATATTATGTTATATTACATGCTTGGTGCAGGCTGGTGAAACAGCCATAGAGTCCTTGTACAAACAGGCACAACAGCTAATGCTGAAACAATTTAACAGCCCAGTCGTAACAAAAATTCAAGCATGCAGGATAATCCTCTTTTCCACCAGATTAACCAAAATATAGCTACACTACAGTGTCTATTTGTTGCTAGCGGGGTTGTATGTGGTACAGCAAACTGAGCTAACTAGTTAACAATGGCAAGAAATTCTACTAATTAACTTTTGACGAGGCACACCTGTTAATTGAAAACTGTTCCAGGTGACGACCTCTTGAAATTGATGAAAATCAGAAGAGTGCAAATCTGTCGTCAAAGCAAAAGATGGCTATTTTTTTTAAACAGGCTGTGAACATGTGAACACATTGGCTTCAATTCTTAGCTACAGACACTGTTGCTATGGTCTAGCAGTTAGGATTGCTGGTTTTCACCAAGGTGGACTGGGTTCAACTCCTGGTATGGGAAGTGAGATTTTGGGGGCAGCAGTAGCTCAGACCGTGGGTGCAATTCCAGAGACTTTGAAGTGAAACCAGTGCACTTCCTCAAACAGCCATTTGAGGCTGGCTGCAGAACAAGCCAATCTCCATAGTACCCTGTGTTAAAATGTCCAACTTCACAATTCTCATTCAGCCTGCCTTAGCTCCACCTTAGTGAGGAGCTGTCAAAAAAGAGGATGGCTAGAGTCACCAAACTTTGAGCTTGAGAACAGATACTATGTCCATGTTTTACACAGTCTACGGTGGGGACTTGGCTTGAGAACTAAAGTGAAATTGAGGGCTGCCAGCTTGCACAAACAAGGGCACAACCAAGTTTCCATTGAGCAAGGCACTGAACATACACCTGATTTCGCCATCGCCATCCTCTGAGGCAGCCCCAGTGCGCTAACATCTCTCTCTACATTAATGCACTTGTCCGGTTTGTGCATGTGTGTATTTTCAGGCCTGTGTGAAGTATACCTTCTTCTTTCTTCTTAAAAGATGTTGGCCAATACCTCTTGTATTTAGTAGCAATACAAATATATATTTGTCTTACGGACACTTTCTGTCTCACATTGTCACCCAACCACTAAATGCAAATGTGCACACTTGAATACACTACTTTCAGTCACCCTTCACACACACACCAAGAGGGTGAGTATGGACAGGAAGAGGGTGAAATACAGTGACACACAAACAACAGACACAGACGGTGGCGTCTTGAGATATGACATATGAGTCAGATCACTGCCCATGATGTTCTCAAGTGTCAAATTGGGGACAAGTCTAGGCATGTGGTGAGACACAGGGTGAGTCACATGCAGACACACACACACACACACACACACACACACACACACACACACATATCAATGCAGTCTTGGATTCACTGATTATATTAACAACAATGAACACAATAATACATCATTGATCTCATGAGACTTTGATCTTTTATATATATATATATATATATATATATTACATTTTATTTTGTATTACCAGCTTAATTCATTTACCTTTAACAATAATAATAACATCCACATATCATTTCAGTGTTAAGTCAAGTTAAGTCGAGTCTATCGGTATTTTAATTTTTGCTGCCCAAAATCACAGATGTACTCTAATGGTCGACTTATATTACAGTTTAAGAATCTCTACTCTTCATGGGAAAATAGTTTTATTGCTCTTTCTTAACTCAAAGGTTGCAACATCATTACATATCTAAGCTCTTTCATTTTCACATCTCTGACATTAGAGCACATTAGTTAAGCTTTTACCTCTAAGACTAGAGCGACTGGACCCTGAACGAGAGCTGAAATAGAGCAACAGCTGCTGAAGCTGCAGGGGAAAGACAGGGACGACCCCTCAATAGATAAATACATAAATAAAATGTGTCTACATGTGGCTCCTTCTAGGCCACCTAGGAGTCTGCAGAATGACCTCTAGCCCTGTCATGAGGACCATTTACTTTCTCTTGTGGAATCTGCACCGGTTGCAAAGACTATAAGCCACAGGCCTCATGCCTTGAAACTGGAGAAGCTGCTGAAAAGCCAAACCTGGCCTCAGAAATACGTCCTGTAGACAAGGGGCGAGGATCAACGCAGCCCACGCGGCACCAGGACCCTGTGATATTTAATCAGGCTTGACGCGTCCCATTGCGTCTGCCCACCATGCCTCACCTCCTCTGTCTGCACACACCCAACACCTCACACCCAGTCCCAGGGATAAGTGGTCCCTTGCTATAAATAACGAGACAGGATGGAAGCCTGGAGGGAGCCAAAACAGAGCGGGGAGTGGGAGGAGGAAGGCGAGTATGGTTAAAACATGAAAAGTGAACACCTGTTAATAAGGTGTCAAGGAGTCAAATGTGAGGTGACACTAAAAATAAATGTATAATCTGCCAGCTTAATCCAGTGTTGCTGTTTTTATCCTTCACCCTCAACACCCTTCAAATCAAACACCTGCACACGCTGAATCACACACTTGAAGGAATCATTTTGTACTTTCCTGAATTTCAACACCTTTTTATCATGTCCCCACCCCTCTCAGCCATACTGTCCGTCCGTCTCCTCATCCTTATCCGCCTCTCCCTATCGCCCTCTCTCAAGAAAACAGGTGCAAGGAGGAGTGTCCAGCACACACACACAGGCTGACACATATAAACACTTAATGTGTGATTCCTGCTGCAGCCCTGCCTTTCCCTTACCAGAACCTGCGGCCAAAGCATCTAGAACATTTCCTTCTGTCCCCGTAGTTGCAGCGTCTTCAAATTGAGAAGCAAATATAGCCTGTCATCCATGTGAAAGTCAGAGCAGGCAATCCCAACAGGCAACAGGGGTGGCCATATTTCCTATATTCATGTTCACAACTGTCAGCACTCCAAGCAAAAGGCCTCTTTGTGCTTGAGATCTGCTGCTTCAGAGCTATTGCAAATAAACATAAATTAATGTAGAGCGTATAAGAAATCTGTCAAGGGGATGTAAGTTTTTAAGCCTTCAACCAGTGAGCAGAAACTATAAATTATCTGATTATGTCTTTGGTTGTAATGAAAACATTCAGGGCACTTCATGCACATGGCTTCCTACCACAGGTTTAAAAAAGGTCTCATTCAGAAAACATATTCTGTCCTCACACAGGCAACTATGATTTCCAAGTTTCTATTTTTTTTAATTAACTGAGTGAAATACCTGAAGTTTTTTTTTAATTATTAGAATAATTGGTGTCATATTTGTCTGCCAAAAAATACAAAGAGAAACGATTTAAGATAATAATCAACTGACTTCAACTGAGACTGACAAAACTTTTGGTTAACTCTTGCATGACTTCCTTATTTCACTTTAGCCTGTCATGGGAAAAAGCAACATATACAGTATGTATTCATCTGTTCACATTCATTCATTTTATGACCTTAGCTGATGTCCTTACTGAAAATACTAATAAGGAGGAAAATCTCCCCTTGTGTCCTTGGAGTGTTGCAGTCCTGCATGAATGATACAATACTTAGTGTAACTGACTGTAGTAGAAACTGCATACCAAATGCATTAAGTGCTGCCTAAACACGACCTACTGCAACAATGGCAATTGTAAATTTGGAGGGAGAAGTGATGTTAAAGGTTTGGCGGCAACGTTGTGCGCGCGTTCTTCCATTCACTCGCTAATGAGAATGATAATTTGTGGCTCCTCTGATGACCCCTGCCCCCTTCAATGGTGACTGCTCCCAAGGGACGTGATGGCGCAGGTCCCTGAGGGACAGTCAGTCCTCTATAGGAATCCTTTTCAATCCCTATCCAGCAGATAGGGATTCCCGCCTGATTTTATGGTTTATATGTGGTTGATAGAAATTTCCTAAATACTGTTGTTCTTGTTTTTACTGTTTGTGTTATAATAGTGTTGCATCTCAGCCAGTGGATCAGACCAAGAGTGCACACCACATCTGGATGCACACTGCTTTCACTTACGGACATCTGTGCATTATGTGTTCATATTTCTTACAGTTATCTTATAATAAAAGCTCCCTCTCCTTTCTCCTTTAATGCTGTTTCATGGTTACCTGATTTCTTCAGTACACTCAGTAAAGATTTTTTTATGTTCCTTCGTGCTCATGAACGCACAGCAGTCGCAACATTTATAAAATAGGATGGGCACAGTTGACTTTTCTGACTGTTTACTGCTGGATCCGCGTCCACCCATGATGCCCTCGTGTTTACACCGGACCAGGCTCGCTTCTTGGCGGCGTGTGTATGTGTGTTCGCCTCCTCACCTCCGCAGAGCGGCTGCACGACCCGGCCTGCCAGCGGGGATTTACTGACTGGCGCAGTGCCCGACCGCAGGCAGACTAGTTCGCTCGGTTCTCACGACCTCAGCTCCACAAAGGCATCTCTGAACTATTAACTCAGACACGAAGGCAGTAGGAACAACCGCAGAACCCACACACGCTGCCAACTGGTGTTTCGGTATGCCTCCACACAGAAGGAAACTGCTTAAGCATCAATGGCAGTGGGGTTTCAGTATGCCATTTACTGACGGTGTCATCTGCAGGGCACTGGCACGCAGCATAGAGAAAGTGAGAATGCAACTACACGATTTAACAAGACAGTCCAACTGTCTAGCTAAATCGTGGAGAAGGGTGAATAACTGGAGTTATCAGCGCAAAAATAACTATCACAAGTCACGTAGGCCAGTTCTCATATGTTCCTAAACTTTCCCAAACTTTCTTTACTCGTGTGATCTTTGCATGCATGTTGTACACAATATTTGAGAGCAGATATTCCAGTTGAAAAAAAGATTGAACAGGAGACATGGAGGGTTTTTACTCTGTGGGCATATTTACGCACGAGATTTGCGCATAACTTAAAGTTTGCAACCTAAATATTGTGAATAGAAGAAAACACTGAGAATGTTTATCTTGTGCTGTCGCTGGTGGTGGTCAGGGTTAGGAAACACTTTAAAAACCGACCGGCCTGTGCCAGCCATGCGCACCCACGGCGCGCCGATGGAGTATTAAATGTTGAGGGGTTTTGACCGGCGGTCACCAGGACTGTAACCTAATCCCGAGAAAAGGGGCCCACTGACTGCAAGTGGCTGACACACGGCTAGCGCCACGCCGCCCGACACAGAAACGCGGCCCTCAGTTCCGGACCCCACTCACCGAAGGAAGATAAGTTTACACCCAGGGATAAACAGAGACATGGGGTGGGGGGATACACAGAAAAGTTTGTAAAACTGTGAGGGGAAAAAGCACCTGACCAGATGTAGGCCACAGAGTGTGTAAATGATCTTGCCAGTTTTTGGAGTTTGAAAGTTTCAGATCTTCAAGAAGTTCATTTATCTACTCTGACTTCCGTCAGGTTTCCCTGCCATCAAACAAAAGTCGAACCAAGTTCCCTCGTTTTCTCCTTTATTGAGGTGTAGGCCCACTGGGAGTGGAATTGAACAATTGATACACAAAAGGAAGCGAGGATCCTTCCATATTCTTCTTTCACTGAGGCAATCTGTTAGTGACATTAACCCCTGAGCGCATTTCCCAGGCTCATGAATAGGGTTTAAGACTTCTTAAAGCTCCCGCTGCATACAGGATGAGACCCTTTTCAAACTTTTAATTACCTTTATAGCAATAGAAAAATACACCCCCATTGTCCCTTGGACTATTCTCCAGCAGGCCAGATGTAAACAGCTCCCGCCAAAGTGGTGACAAGGTGGCCACTTAAAAGTTAGTAAATTAATTGATAAATGAGTTCATATTGGCAACATAATCGATAAGCTGCAGCATCTTTTTGGTCTCAGCTATAACCGATGTGAGTCTGTTTAAACCTTCAAATAATCAATGTGACTTTTACGCACGAAAAGTCACTTTTACGCACGGCGTCAGTGACAATTTTACTATAAAAAATAAAGTATAACAAAGCAACATGGACATGATAGAAAGAGGCTTTAGACAAAAAAAACTTAGTTTCTGAAATCTCGTTTATTCAAACAATGGGCCATCGCCCAATTTTTTTTCTTTTTCAACACAAAACAACAAAGAATATAAAACACAGCTTTGGTATAACAATCAATAACAACTCTGTACAAAACTAAACCTTTTCATAAAAAGTACTTCATAACAAAACATCTCCTATAAATCTTCCATCTGCATGTACAGCATTTCTCACCGACCTCCAAATGTTGGAATCAGGCAACAAATTATAAAAAACATTCGCCATTTAAGACAAACCGTGTTCCATAAAACGAAACAATGACAACTACTGGGGGGTATTAAGTGGTTAGAGTTACCGTCCCGTAGCGGAAAGTTCCGGGTTTAACCCCCGCAACAGCTGTGCGTGCAGTCAGTTAAATGTCTAAACTGGAAAAGTAATGCAAACTGGTTTCTCATGAGTCTCTTGCTGGGTCCATTACGCTACCAAGGCCTCCACACAGGCTCGCTGCTCTCTGAGCCGGTGCTGACCCCGACCGGGCTGACCGCTTGGGATCCCCCGGAGAAGGAAGTCATGCCGTGGACTGGAGATGATGCAGTAGGTGCGGAGGTGCCATGCACCGGACTTGCGTTGAGCGCAACAGGCACTCCGGCATTTGCGTAAAGGGGTATGACAGGGGCTGTGGCGGAGGCAAAGGCCGGGTTTGGGATCAAAAAAGCGAATTGTCCATCGGTTGCGGGCACCAGTTGGAACCCACCAAAGACCTTGGGGGAGACAGCCTCGGCAGGGCTGAGTTTGGAGCTCATAGCAGTACCGTTGATGGGCAGAGTGGATGGGAGCTGCACATGGAGAGGCTGAGCCAGGTGCGCCTGTTGGGACGCGGCCTGCTGGGGATAGTTCATGGACATCATCTGGCCCATGCAGCTGGACAGGTGGTTGAGGAGTCTGGACCTCACCTCCGTGTTCACCCCCTCTGAGGTGGACAGGAAGCGGGTGACTTCGTTCATGCACTCGTTGAATCCGGCTCTGTATTTACTCAGGACCGTGGCATCTGCTGAGAGCGCTGCTGGAGAGGAAAGAAAGATGACGGATATTAGTGACGCACTTGTGACTTTTTCAATAGCTTCCTCATGACCTCATAATGTTTTTGATCTACTTATGATGATTAAATAAACTTACCGCTCATCTGTACGCGCTGCAGGTTCCTCAAGTGCTTCACTGTCATCTCCAGGATGTCTGCTTTCTCCAGTTTGGAGTGTCTGGAGCTCTGTGGGACATAACATGAAAAGTTAAGGCTGTATTCAAGGCACATTTAAAAACAAAATGATCCATAAACAATAAATAGAAATGAATGCATTAAAATGAACTTACATCTTTTTTAAGTGCGTCCAGGATGAGAGTCTTGAGCTGCCCAAGGCTTTCGTTTATTCTCGCTCTCCGGCGTTTTTCCATGATTGGTTTGGATGACTGCAAAGAATAAACAGTTCTACATAAGTTTCTTGTTCGCCAGTTACACACATCAACACAAACACTTGCATGTCATATCATTGCAACAAAGGTGCAATTCTTTATAAACTTCGAGCAAACATGAACAAATAAAAATATATAAATCCTTACTTTTCTATGCTCGCTGGCATTTTTCGGTTTGTCCGGTGTGTGTGATCCGTTTGCTGGGGCTCCAGCAATCGGAGATGCCGTCTGCTTTTCCATAGTGTCAGCTGGCATTGTTGATCAAAACAGGTAAAAAGCGTAAAGAAGTAAATCCTCTTTGGAAAGTTGGAAGAAAAACAAAATGTTGAAACACTCTGGAGATGTTTTCAAATCTTCACAAGCCACTTCAGAGCATATAATAAGAGATGTCTGACAAGTCCCACCGATCACTTTGCGTTATGTTATCACTGAGCTGTCATCTGAGTGCAGGAGGCGTGCGTTGCACCGTGCGGGGCGACTCTCCGCTTCTGCTGCCGACACACGCCGTGGCGGTACTTATAGACGGCTCGCGTGCTCCCAGTTCGTGTGAAACCCTCTCTGCATTCTTTCCCACACTCGCCTCAGCCAATAGCAGCGAGGACTCACCCATTGGGCGCGGGGCAGACCGCTGATTGGACAACACCCCCGCGGGCCGTCAGTCACGCGCTGCTCAATCAGCCCTGCAGGGACAAACAACAAAGCGGAGCGAGCAGCAGCGGCCGGGCCGGCCTGTGAAGTGATAAGGGAGGGGAATGCGCTGGATGTTTGCTTCCAACTTTACTCCGAACTGTTAATACTGCTGCTGCTGCTGCGTGTGCGTGTGTGTGTGTGTGTGTGTGTGTGTGTGTGTGTGTGTAGAGTCTGTACTGTACTGACACAGTGTTAGTTATTTAGTCAAAGAACTACAGAAATTTGCATTTATTGATAAGAGAAGTGGTCGATAACGGGCGTGTGATGCGTTACAATAAACCCATAATATTTATTTTTTCCCCCTCTTCCCACAGTTGAACATGCCTGCTGTGACTAATAACATCAGTGTTTATTTATTTAAGGCATCAACATTATCTTGGCCGTGCATGATAACAAATACACATTTTGTCTATTTTTAAGACTCCTCCAACTCGAAGACATCTGTAATGGCACGCGAGGCGGTTTTGCAGTAGCACGCACCAAGCCAATGGCATGCGGCCACTTTATGCAAATAAAACAAGGCGTGCTCTGATTGGCTGCGTGAACGGCTCTGTGTCAATCATCCCTGAGCGGGAGCAGCTCAAAGAGGAAGAGGAGGAGGAGGAGGTGGTGGTGGAGGAGGAGGAAAGAGGGGGGGGGGGGCACATCTGTCCGCGTGCCATTCCCGCAATGTCTTCTCCGGTCTACGCGGAGCACGTGCCAAAACTTGCAGATTATAGCCTGGAGACCAAGCAGTATATAATATCAAGCGTGAGAAGCAGGAAACATTAAATAGAATAGAATAGAATAGGTACTGTGCTGGATGACATTAGGAATAGATTTGGGCAGCCGAAGCTCATTTTCCTGTGATCAGTTTAGTTACCCTGCAGTCTAATTACATAAAATCATTGTTTTGAATTGCGATGTCTGAAGATAAATTTACAACTTGTAATGATTGTTGTGTAATGTAAGTGAATGTCAGTATGAAATGAATTAAATACCATGTATTGATCAGATTTAATGTCAGTGACTCAAACTGGTGTGTGTTTTTCTCAAGAATTGTTGTATTGGGTGGGTGCAACCATGAAAACACGGACACATTCTCCCTGACATTTGATTGTTGACACCAGATTTGTGTCCGTGTTTGAAACAAAGTGCGACAGTTTGAAGGAGAAGAACGCCATCTAGTGACTGATTTGTAGAAGATGACCAACTTAAAACGATGGATCTCAGTGGATGTAACAAAATAAACACTTTAACTTTTAAAAAGTAATTTCAGTGGAGTCTGTAGTCAATGTGCAATGTAAACACCATTAGAAGTTTGTCACAGCAGCCATTTTGACATGAAATAATAGGTAAACAAGGTGTTACCAATGATACTAATTAAAGCTCCTCTATTCAGGTCAAACAGGTGCTGCTGTGGTGCATGGTGGTTCACTGGAAAGTCTCTGCTGCATTAAATAGCACTGAACCTAAATTAGTATCATTGGTAACACCGGTGTTGACCCTACTTTTACATGTCAAAATGGGTGCTGTGAAAAGATAGATGAAGATAGGTGATAGAAGTGGTGTTTACAGATGTTTTACGTGATCCTTTTGTCTACGCTTTCACATAATCACCCATGATTCCTGTGATGTCTTTCAGGCATATGCACAAGGCATAAGTAAAAAAGAGGAAGCCGCTGTAGGAAAACAGGGAAAAGTTTTCCTTTATGCTTGTTGTATTGAGATGACCACAAGGTGGCACATCTCTGTCCAAATTAATGTAGAAAACTTGGTAATGAACAATATAATGAATGAGGTCATAAAAACATGAGAGGAGGAAATAAAACATCTATGTTTTGTTATAGTTTGTAGTATGTCTATATTTAGAAGCATGCATCCATAGGCTACACACACTCCCTGTGCATACACAGTTGGATCTGTATGCCTGTTCAGATTATGTGAATGTAAATACATGTAACCTGTCTTGCAAACATAATGTACATACAAAAAGGTTGCATGTCACTTTGTTTAATTGGAAGTTATGAGTAAAAATGTTTTTTTATGTATAAAGTGTGTATGTATTATTGTCAATATCTGGAATGCAGCAAAGACCTTTCAGATCAATTACATCTGCAATACACACTATGATGTGACTGTGACAGAAATAAAAGTAGTTATCATGTTTACTGTGAAGTTTTTAACTCTCCACAAGTTGACTTTCATGAAGTAATGAAACTAAACAACAATAATGTGAAGCCTGACGGTTTTATAATGAGCTCATGCATGCAAAAACACTAATATAGTTATTACATTTCAAAAGATCAAAAGTCAGATTTGAGGTTGGCAGACATGAGTCTAAACACAGACAATGTAACAACCACCTTTGATATGTCTGCGATTGTGACACAAATGAAAACTTTATGTGAGTGAACAGCAGATTTCCATGTTAAATCAGTGGGTGTACTGCGACAATAGGAGCATTACAAAGTCTAAGGAGGCGTAGATGTCATAGTAATCTTAAAACTGATGACAAAGTCTGTGATCCTCTTTTGGTCAGCAGTCTATTGAAACAGACCAAATGTAATAAAATTTTGCTAAGCCCTGCTTCAGTCCAGTCTCTAGACGAGTATCAGTCATTGTTCAGTGGCTCATGTCCCCCCATGGGTGAGCTGTGCTGAGGCATGCTGGACACTTGTTTACCCAGGATCCTGAGTCTTAAGGGCCAGCTGTGTGTGCTTGGACTCACATCGCCTTTATTTGCTTTCGGATCGGCCCAAATGATGCAGATCTAATTCTACAGAGCAGCACACAGATTACACAACTGCTCCCTGCAGCAGTGGAGTTAATGGGATTTTGGTTTAATAATTCTGTATAGGTAGAGGAGCACCTGTTGAACCTGATCTAAAGTCAGACCAAGTCTAACAACTCTTGGTATTTCAAATCCTATACATCAATAATTCCCCCTCTTCATTCCTGCATTTCAAAGATCTCAGGCTCAGACAACAAAGAGAACAGGAATTCCCCTTCAACTGAAAGACATTTTTTGAGTGACTCCGCCATTAGAGCATCATTAAAGTTGATGCTGGCCTGAGGAATGCAGAGAACAGAAATCACTGCTGTTTTTAAGAGACGATCAACATTCACCAGACAAGAGCCAATAGTACTTGCTTTTTGACTTAGTTTTATGAGGCAGGGGTCTGCAGGAGGAGATGTCGGGCAAGATGAAAGGCCCCAAAAGGAGGGAGAAGCTGTGTTTGCAGATTTAGCAGAGTTCAGTAGTCTGTTGTCCAGATCCGGGCAATGCTCAGCAGCTCCTTTTGACTGCCGCCTGCTTAATTTGTTGTTGTACAATGAGCCTGTGCACTTCTCCAAATCCATGAGCAGAATGCAGAAGGAGAGTCAATTATATCTGTATTAGCTGGTGTTGGCCAGACAATCCCTTTATACACACTCCCCAATCAAGTGCTAGTAGATGTGTTTACCACAACGAATCCCCAACACTGAGCAGTCACAATGTCTGTTTGGGTGGCTTTCACTTTGTTTCATATGCTGTGACCATTTTAGAGTCACAGCAGAAAAGTGACAAAGCAGGATGTTACAACCCAAAAGATGGGTGTCCAGAAGAGTTTCAATTTGATCCACAGTGGTGGAAGAAAGCCATGTATCTTTAGGCAAGTACACATTTGCGGTACTTTCCTTGAGAATGCTACTTTATATTTCACTGAATTTCAGGAGTAAAGATTGAAATTTTTATTGCATTATATTTAATTGACAACTTTAGTTAAATTAGCTCCACCTCCACCAACTACAACAATAAAATGCTTTTTATACATATTGATGCATTAAGGAGCGTTGTGATGCATATAGATATAAGATAAGATAGACTTTAATGATACCACACAGCGGAAATCCACTTGTCACAGCACCTCATATACACAAGGTGGATAGAAAATAAGAAATATATAGGAAAAAGTCGTGAAGTCATGGTGTGGTGTTAAAGAGTCTGACAGCTGTTAGAATGAAGGACTTGTGGTAGCGCTCCTTCTTATATGGTGGGAGTAGCAGTCTGTTGATGAAGGAGCTTTTGCTGTTGATGATAATCATGATGTTTTAAAATTAAATATTGATATTGTGTTAATATTACACAAATGATAATGTGAATAATGTAAATAATCCAGTGCCTCTTAAATCATCTCCATTTCTTTCTGTTTCTGTTTTGTTGTTCACACTTCAACAGTGTAACAGAGTTACAGTTGAGTGTAATTCATTTGCCCAAAAAGAGACAACACATAGAATAAAAGTTAAATATGTATCTGACTGATAGCATGTTTTTTTTTTTTTCACATTTTCTACAAATATTGCAATAATATAGATCTTTTTTTTTTTCAGCCACGATAACCGTGCATTGAAAAACTGATATTGTGATGTCCTATAATGCATCATTGATAATGTTCCAATAATAACATACATCATAGTCAGTTTCATGGCGATGCCTTTTACAAATACTGAGGTCACTAATCCAAGACCCCGACACCCATCTGTAAAATGTTTAAAATTTGTGTTTGTGTATCTTGTACTTCCCAACACTAAGCTCAGCTCTAAGCCTCAAGTTCTGGTGGAAAAATGCTGAATCTTTTTTTTTTTTTTTTCATTGATCTAAGACTAGTCAAATTCAAATATACTAAATGTAAAAATACAGAAATCTGGCTGTAAAATGTAATGCAAAAGTTTTTAATGCTGCTTATAACCCCAAATTCCCAGATAAAATATAGAGACATTTGGCACTAAGTACTTTTAATAGAGAACAGTGAGCTAATAGACCTTTTGCTTAGTAACATAATAATGCAGAACTTGTACTCGTAACAGAGTGTTTTTACAGCGTGGTATTACAACTATTACCTAAATAAAGTACCTGAATACTTCCTCTACCACCGGTGACACAAATCCAGAGACATAATTACTATCAGGATGCGACCATTTGATGTTCTGTTTCCAAATCAGTGATGACAGCAGGACTTCAAAGATCCTGTTAGTACTAGTTAGTGCTGTGAAGTTTCTGAAACAAGTAAAGCCAGAATCCCAACATGAGAAGATCTAAGCCTCTGAGAGAAAGGACACCTGTGGCTGCTGCATTCACCTCCCACTTTAAGTAGAGGGATTTGCAGAATACCAAAAACACAGGGTTGATGATTCATTATGAAATCTAATTAAACCAAATATTGAAGAATTCGGGTTAACAAATATTTGTGCAAAAATATGTGCTCTTTTCCTCGCAGTTGTTGGCAAAAGATCTGAAGGGATTTTCCCCTGCCAGGACGAGATATTTCATGCGTATTATTGCTAGGGATTTCTTAAATTTGGGAGTGGCCAGATGTATTAAAAAGTTTTTTACACCCATCAATTGTGCTGGTGTTAAAACAGCTATTTTCCTGTTCAACTATTCCATGTTTGATGTATTACCAAGACGACGGGGTGCTTTATAAGAAGTCAGAATTTAAATAAATTAATATGAATTTGGAAATATTTCTCATGGCATTACAGGGGTGGGTGCATTCAGTGAAAGGCTTCAAAGCTGCATGTTTGCACCACAAACGTGAGGGAAAGTGGTATTTTTCATGGACTTTCACTTTATTCTTCCTTAATCTCATTACTCCCTTGGCTGTTTTCATACCTGCAGAAAAAAACCCTGAGATCAATTATATTTGCCTCACTTTTCAAGCGGCTTGTTGTCATTTTGCCATCTGCAGACCAGCATGTCCAGTACAATGTGGTGTATTCACAGAGCCTCTTTGGCTTTCTGAACAGAGAGGGACCCTTTTCTCTTGCTTCTCGCCCCAATTCAGGGCTTTCTTCTCCTTTTTAAGTGGGCTGTTGATGAGGTTAGTCTAATCAGATTAAGTCAACTCACATTGGTCTCTGCAGTTTGTTTTCCTTCCAAAGGCGTCCTGACATCTCCTATACTTTTTCTTTATCCTCCTCTTTGCACTTTTCATCCAGGCTTCCACCCAAAAAAACCTTTTCAGCAGAGGTCCCAATGGACTCCTTTATAAACCGCAGTTCCCCAATGATATAGGTTATTTAGAATGGGTCACTAGACTGCTATACATGGGAAAGGCCTTTAAAGTTGTGCAGTGACGCATTTGGACATTTCCACTGGTGTCTGTGTGAATGCCAGAGATTAGGTAAACACAAAGCTCTAAATCAAATTTTGGAAATTGCTGGAACCTTTAATTTGATTCCTAAATAAATGTTTTGTAAACTACAAGACTAATGCAATCTCCACTTTTATCTAGACACTTGGATGAGAGTAGTGTTTTCACGGCCAACTTGTTAAATACTTTTTAAGTGAAATAAATACGATTTTATTGTTTAATTTTTACAAGATGTGACTGTTATTCTCAGCGGATGATTTAAAAAAAATTAAATAAAATAAACCATTAAATTATTATGTGCATTTTGTTGATTTTCTGGAAACAAAACTTCAAAACCTTTACAGTAAAATGAAAATGAGAGTTTGATTTTGTTGTTTTGAACCATTCATGGCATAAACTATTGGTGTAGGCAAGAAAGTAATTTAAATGATTAAAAACAGTGTGGTAACAGTAGTGACACAAATGTATAATTACACAATTAATTACAGCAGTGTACTTATTGTGTACTAATAAAGAACTCAACTTTTAAACAGATTTAGTGATTGGAAGGCGTCATTAAAGGAAGCTAAAGTTTGGAAAGTCCTCGATCCCACAGTGAAATCAATTGTTTTTCTTCAGATTTGATTTGATTAATACGCACAGATGCCCGCTTAAGAATATACCCCCCACCTGTAACTGTAAAATCTCTGAAGTTCTCATCAGTGGTGTGCCGTAACTTGACTCCCCCACTAATAACAGGCTTACAAAGACAATGAGCACAATGAGTACAGAGGAGGTCTTTTCAGATGACTTCAGAGCCCCCCCTGAGAAAAGACATGGCAGCCCACTGACTGAATGGGGGCTGTAGAACCATTTCAAGCTAATGGATCTGAGAGACTGTCCACATAATTACATTACAGCATTTCAGCAGCCCTTTGAGCTCCACACTTGCAGCTTGGGCACACCACAGCACTTCATTCATATCATAGCTCCACAGTGGAATGTGCTATGACAGATATGGCCCTCTTGGGCACTCTTGAACAAGGTTGCGCTCCATGGGACTGGCAACCCCCCTCATCCCTCTGCATACAAGTTCTTAGATTTAAAACAGAGGGTGGGCACTGCAAAGACAAAGGATCAAACGTGGAGGGCAAAGAAAATCTAAAAAGTGACTTAGTGTCAAAGAAATTACGTTTGAGTGCAACAATATGCATAAACTTGATTTGTCCAACGTATTTTTACATTTTATTACATAAGGTGGACATGTTTACAGTTTGTAAAGGATATCAAGAAAATCAAATAAATAATTAAGACAAATGCAGGGTGATGATTTGGTTTTTATTTGGTTAAAATCAACCTTTTGAGTCTTTGCAACCTTCTGTCTAGAAAAAACAGTCACAACTGAAGCTCGCTTGCTTTACATATAACATACAACATAATTTTAAGTTATTTATATAAGGAGAACATGTTTACAGTTTGTAACAAATATCAAGAACACAGGGTACACTGGTTTTGCATTATTACAACGCACACTGAGGCTGTGTCCATCTTTTATTTGCTTGTAATTGTCCAAACTTCAAGTAAAAATCTTTAAATCTTCAAATCTTTAAAAATAATGTTTCTTGTGCTTTAGTTATTCCTACCTGTCAGTGTGGTTGCAAAATAACCAATACACACACAGAAAAAATCAGGCAGAAAATCAGCTCTTTTACTCTTTTGGTTTAAATTGAGCTTGTGTCTAATCCATTCCAGCCAAACCAAACAAGTATAAAAAGAGAACAAGATTTTTCACAGGCTGTGGTGAATGCAAGCTCAATGAGTCAAACAGACAAACACAGGGCAGAAAAAAGGCACGTTTGTTGCTGCATTAACATACCGACTCCTCAATCAGTTTTGATTTATAAAGAACCTCTCCAAACCTTCACAGGCCAAATTATTCAAATTTAGACTGATGCTTTCTCAATTTTGTGACCAAAAAGCGTAAATTCCACACAAAAGTCATGCCTATAGACCAGGTGGAAAATCTCTCAAACTAACAAACTAACAAAGCAACAATTTTGAGGTTTTTCTCTCCTTGATGGCCATATTAAAAGATCCTATTGATCTTTTTGTTCAATTTTGTTGGTTGACGAAATGCTTTGCCTTCTAGTTCTTCTGGACAAAAAATGACTCTTTTTGTGGACGAGCAAAATCAATGCAAATTAATCCTTTATTCATTTCCCTGTGAATAATTCAAGTCTTTGCACTTTTGTTTGGGGCCCGTGAGCTAAACAAAATCATAAGAAAGGTGGAGAATGCAAACGTTTATTGGCCGGTGGAAGAGAGAGATGACCCCTCTCATGGCCGACAAAGACTCCTTTATGACGTTGGTGTGAACCCATGAAGGAAGGGTATTCCACTGACTGACCAGCACCACAGGAGATCCAACACGTTCAGAAATGGTGACCCAGTAAAACCAACTCCTTTTACACCCGAAAAGGAGGTTAGAGAACCGAAAAAATCCTTCATCTTTGCCCATTCTTGAGCCCACTTTCTGAGAGACGAGCTGACAGGCGGAGAGGGATGGGCTGCAGACTGTGTGGCAGACTGCTGATGATACTGACAGATTTATTACCAACTCTTTATTATCAGATGAGGAATATAAAGAAACCCCAACAACAACAAAAACATTTTTTTAAACAGTTTGAAAAAAAAAACAGGTTAAGATAATTATGTATGCATTTGTGTCTAGATTATTGTAATGCATAATTAACTTGCTTTAACTCCACCAGAAGGAGCTGAGCAAAGTCTGTTAAAGAGGACAAGCTTGAAAAGTTAGAGAGACGTGACCAGCCCGTTCCTCATCTCTGCTAAGAGCCCGAGGTTATAATAGCCACCATTAGCATATGCGTGGATTTCAGCTAGGATGCATGGGAAGTGTCCCCCTCAATATTTAGAATGATGCATTGCTAGTTTGCTAACTAAGCTAATGGACAAGCTACTTTAGCAGTAACTCCACAGCTGCTGTCCAAAGACAGTCAAAGGAACAGCAGCATGTGATGTGCTGACAGTGTGGGACATTTGAATTTCAGAAATTTGGATTTACATACAGCCTATAAATTCATACGGCAGCTTTAAATAATTCATGTGCCATGTTAATCTACAGGAGAATAAATATTTGACAGCAATACAGAATGCCTGAGAGCCTTGCTGCATTAATATTCAATTATGTTTTGATTTGTCGCCTGGCGCCTGATTTTTGTGTTTTCCTTTACATAAATAAAGACATTCCCACTGTTAGAATTTCCTGATGGAGGACCACCGGAATCCTGCTTAATATTTATCCAAATATTTAAAACAAGCCTACACCCAAGGATACATACATAACATACATGAATCTCTTACTGAACTACCTGCAGTCGAATTGCATTGTAGGTAACATAGGCACCATGTTTTGACAAGGGAGAACAATGTATTGGTTTTATTGCATCGATTTAGATACTTTCTTAAATTGTTCATTGTCAGTCTGACAGTGCAGTGCTAAATCAGTGGAGAACTTTATCAGTCAAGCCATTACAGAGCTTCAAATTATGTCAAATTATGTCAATTTTGCATTGAATCCTCTGAATCTTGGCGTCATTGCATCTTTGCTTTTTTTTACATCTTAAAGTACTATTATTTACATTAAGACCTTTTCTGCCACCAGAGTATAAAACTGAACTATTTCATTAACTTTAATATATTTTGTATTGCTTCTAAAATATTTTTCAGTGTTGAAAGAGCTTGAAGCCTTAAAGAATTTCATTACTCAGAGACATCTGACCACAGTCCATGTTAAAAACAGTGTGATGGAGCTTTGACTGTGCTGGCTCCTGAATGCTGGAACAACCCTCTCCACCTATCAGGTTGATTTGAAACATTCAAAATCAGCCTTTGTTAACTACTAATACAGTTTCCTTTAAAAGAACATGAAAAAACAGATTGTAGAGCAAGAGATGCTGACTTTGCAAGACGCTGAGAACCGATCCTTGACTCGACCCTTTATGTCACAGTTTTCTTGCTGAGGCTGAGCTCAGCACATTCCTGCACAAGGCCAGAGGTAAGGCAAAGGACACAGACTAGCAGGACAAGTTTCTGGGATTCTTTTGTGTCCAGAATAAAATGGCAAAGAAAACTATTGTGTGCGTTAGCCATTGCTAAATTCATCTGAATGCAGCAATGACCAGAAGGCACAATGGTTGAACTTAGGGCAGAGGATTTACAGTGCTTCCATGTTTGTGGTCACTCGATCATTATCCCATCATCAAAGTCCCCTCTAAACCCCAAACACCACCGCCCTTCCTTTCCCTTGTGATGTGGAGATTCATACACTTCACAGTGCGTACCCTCCCTTTAACTTTTATTTTGGCCCAAACATTGCGGAGGAGACGATTTGTGTCTTTGAAAACACCATGTATCAATCACATCAAAAGCCCAGGAAACAAAAAGCGGAGGCTGGCAGCATCAGACAAACACTCCCATTAGTCACTGCACTCTCTTTCACGTGTATTACATCATGGATGAAGGAGGGGTTGTTTACTCTGGAATATCTCTCACTGTAAAGGCAAAGAGAACCTACCGCCTGGCCCATTCAACAAGCATGGAAACAAGTGGACTACTGTGCAGTCAATTACAATAAACACAGATCAAAGAGCACAAAATGGACTTCTGTTTCATAATGCACCATGCGGCACAACCTTTTTCCTTACACGGCCCTCACACTCGATCTTCCCACACTCATATACAAACTCACCATTAATAAGGTCTGAAAAGTGTGATTTTCAGCTCTCCCTCTTGTGTTTCTTTTCCTTGTCCCATCCCCAGCCCCCTGCCTGGTGCTGACCTAGCCAGCAGACCCCCTCTGCCCCCTCTGCGGCCCCCTCCAACCCTGGGAAGAAGAGGCCCACGCCAGAGCTACGACTGGGGCTCATTAGCAGCGCCCACCTGGAGGCTGGCTGGGGGCTAACAGGGGACCACGGTGGCTGAGGCCTTGATCTGTTAGCTGTGAGCTGCAGTGTGACACACAGCGGTGACAGCAGAGTCTGCAGCACAGAGCAGATATGCAGTATATGCTCCAACAGTCCTGAGTTGATCGAGCTGAATCTGTTTAATTATTCCCTTAGTGGAGGCACACCTCTCTCTGTTAACCCACCCGGAGCCCCCTTTCACCAATTCACTCTCATAAAAGTCAGACAGAGTTTATAACTGTTTGTGTTGATGCTATCGCTGCAGTAGAATGAGTATGTAAAACAATTAGAGAAACAAGTACCTTTTATGCCTGCTGTCTTTGAAGTCTAGCCACCTCATGCAAATTCAATATCTCATCAGCCGCTGTGTGCTGCTTCACCTTCTTCATTTTGACTAACAAATCATCCCCTTGTTTGTGGGGGGGGGGAGTTGTTTGCTGTGAATCTGTCAGTTGTTGGTATGTGGGGTGAGGCTGAGGTATGCTTGTGTGTCTGTGTACAATACTCCAGTGGTCTGGAGCCCCTGTGGTCAGACGCCCTGAGTCTGGGAGAGACACAAAGGGATTCCACTGAAGGAATAGCAAAGTCTCATGAGTCTTGTGGCTCCGGCCACGCAGACTGCATCCAGAGATTCACAATCGCTGTTTGGCATCAGAGTATCTCAACAACAACCTTTTCCATTGGAATTTAGCTTTGGAGTTATTGAATTCTTCAAATTCACACAATGCTGTTGGAAAAGTGCATTCCGTTGTCACTCATCTGCTTGTTTTAAACAACATAACTGAAAGTATGTGAGAAATAGCCCAAGAAAAGCATGTGATAATGATAAGGCAACCGGTGGAGGGGTGGGTGAGGGGAGCTGAGGTGGGTTGCTGTCTATACCTGCTGAATGTAACCGCTGTGAAACAATCAGGAAATACCTTTTTATTTCTCTGATTAATGACAGCTCTATGTCTCTCTACCAAAGCACTCTCCCTCTCTCTCTCTAATCATCGGACACATATCAAATTAAACTTCTTTGTGTCATTATTTTGCGGCGTCGGACTCGGATTTAGAAGCTGGTACATGAAATAAACAAAGTGAGATCACACACACAGGTAGATTATCAGAGTTTAGTCCGTGAATCCAACTGGATAGTCTCTGCTTCAGAGACATTTCAGACTGTCTGTTGAGGTTTGGCCGATCTGAGTGTCTGATTGACGGCCGGAGCGTGACGTGGGCCTCCATTTTCCCAGAAGTTAAATCTGGCTCAACTTCTCTCTTGGATGCGGGCAATGTTTTTTGCGGCAACGCCTGCTTTGCGGGCTGCTGGTGCGGAAATACATAACCCCCACTGAAATTAATTGAAAAATTTCAGGTTTGCCTGTCCCTGTCTGAATGAACTGAAGTCTTGCTCTGTTGAGCACCACACGCTACCTGATCCATCATCAAATCATCATTATCCTTCCGTGTGAAGACTACACATTTGTAATTATGATTTGTCTCTACATCAAGACATTCCTATTTGTATCAGGCGTCATAACATATTTACTCATCTGGCGTTGAAGCCAGGCAAGAGGCGGCCACAGGACTCACACGTATGGGCAATTTAGAGTCACCAATAGACCTTTTTCACAGCAGTCATTTTTACATGAAATAGTAGGGTCGACATAGGTGTTGTATTGAGGTCAAACAGAGTCAGGGTGCTGCCGTGGTGCATATTGGGTCACTGAAATGTCTCTGCTGCAATAAATGGAACGGAACCTTAATTAGTATCATTGGAAACACCTGTTGATCCTACTGTTTCATGTCAAAATGGCTGCTGTGAAAAAGGACTATTAACCTGCACGTTAATAGACGGAGCACCTGGAGTCACCAGCTGACTGGCAGGTTTGAACCCTGCTGAACAGCAACAGTCGCACCACCACCAACCACTGCACCACCCTGCATGTATCTTATATTTTTGATTGCCCAGCTTGTATACTACTACAATAGACACTAAACAACCACTAAGCTGATCACAAAGCAGTTCATGTCCAGTTCCAGTACATTTCAGAGCAATCATGCTCTTTCAAAACAAAAATCTCCTCATTAAAAAGTCATTACTTCTCAACAACTAAAAACAAGCTTGGAGTGTTGCATAGTATTTTTCAAACCGATCAGATACAGGACAATGAAATTTGTCCTCAACAGTGTCAAGATTACAGAAAACGCTTTTTCTGAACAAGCACCTGTTTTTGTTCTAATTATATTGTATATGGTTGTTTACAGTAAATATGCATGCACCCAAGACACTTTAGTCCATGTATTCATCATTCATTTGCTATGCAAAATTAGTTTCCACTGAGGGTCACATGCACTGAAATGTGTGTTGAATGAAACAGTAGGGAGTGCATCATGGTTTTATTCAGCTAGTAAAAACAGCAGCTGTGTGGCCCTCAGGCGCTCTCCTCCTTCAGATCCTCAGTCCTGAGCATAAACTGTGCCAGGTGAAAGAAACCCCACAGGGTCATCGCTGGGACCTATAAGTTATATTCAGTCCTAAATTTGATATATGCATAGTCAGTTCTTGCAGCACTTGAATCTGGTTTAAGATCAGTTTGTTTAATCTTCTCTGCAATCAATTTCCTTCTTAAAAAATAGTCGTGGTTTAGAGCGAGCAGATCAAAGAGGAAGAGTGTGGGTTAATGCTGGTGAATATGGACAATGGATTGGTCATGATGACTGGTAAATCTCAGTCACACACCACCACATCAAGGACAATTAGCATTAGCTTGACTCTCCAGGCTCACCTCTTAAGTAGGATGAAAAAAGTGACCTGCTGACTAAGCACATTCCACCTGAAGCCTGCAGTTCAAAGGGCTCCCATGATGGTCACCCTCTTCACCTCACTGTTCCACTGCTATCCAGCCATCACCTGCCCTGAGGCAAGGCTCACCCTCCTCCACACCGTGGGTGACCCGGTGCTCCATCAACAACATCCCAGCCCATTCACAACACATGGGACTGCTCTGACTGCTAGCTGAGGCGCTACCTGCCAGCTAAGTGCCTCAGGTGATGTTTGAATGGGCTTCACTTAAGAATTAGCCACACCTCTCCCCCCTCAGAGAGGAGGCATGAGGGAGGCAACATATGGCTGACTCGGATGAATTCCCCTACTGTTTCCAAAGACTCTCCGAGGCCTTCAGGGTGATCGGACCTTCACGCTCCTCTTTACTAGATTAAGTCTAATAATCTCCCAGTAACGAGACTTTAAATCCAGAGCGGTAAAACACTGGGCCTGAGGGTTCACTTACACACAGTGCATGCTGTTTTCCCTTTAACACTTTATTTTATGACTGCAAGTAAGAGTTAATGTTCCTCATCAACTTTCCCCTCATCTACAAGCAATGAGCAAAATTCATTGATAGTAGGCGTTGTGGAAATTGTGGTGACTTGTACCTGCAAGGCATTGCCAAAAGGATCACATGTGAATGTTGATGTTAAAGCACCAAACCACTGATGACAGAATAAATAGAGTTTATTGTGGATGTGAGATTAAAGGAAAATTCAAGTTAAGTCCAACTTTGGACTGTCTCTCATTGTACTCATCAAAGCAGTCACTGACCACACTTACTCCCTTAAGTGCTGCTAGAGTCTAGTTTAATCATGCTCCAGTTGCTAACAAATATGTGTTATCAGTGAACACTTTACTGATCCACTCAATATTAACAATTTAGAGACTTTGATAATTAACAGTTAGTTAACAACATTTTACAACATTATGTTGATAAAAAAGAGTCCAATGGAGGAAGAATCAAGTGGTCATATAACGAGTTATACCCAGCCAATAGTTTAGCCAGATTAATTAAACCACTTTAACCACTTGGTGATAAAAACTGAAAGTGGTTGCACCCAAAGAACTAGTAATGATCCCTCATTGTACAGTAAAACTGTATGCAGTAATGTAGGACAAACCTGAACCACCAAGCCAGTCTTTAACCAGACTTTAGAAGTTTGTCAACATGTTCCCAGATTTCAGCAGTTAGCAACAATAGAAAGGAACTACAAAAATAAGAATAAAAAAATAGCGTTAAAATATAGTTTGCTTGTTTGTTTTTGTAAAAAAAATAAACCGGTTAAGTGGTTACTTTTACATTTAGAACAACAGCTGAGAAAATCTTACAGATAGATAGATCTTAGATATATATTTTATTGCTGATGACAAATGGTGCTGTAAAGGACAAAAGTAACATCTTGTCCTTTCAGGTACTTTTCATTAAAAACAGCGAGGCAAAATGGCACCATTGTGAAAGTTATCAATCCCCAACTCATACTGACATTCGGACAAGAAAGCCCCTGGTTACTTTTCTTGAGAAATACTGTTGAGTTCATAATGAAGCAGGGACTCCCACTGGAGTGTTGATTAGGCAGATGCCTTCACTGGGCTACAAGACCGAGCGTCAGGCCCGTCTCCTACTCTCCGGGGACTCAGTTAATTCATTCACTGTAATTCATGGCTGACCCCGACACAGCCCGGGATGCTGCACCCTCTCTCCTCTCTACTCATTTAATTTGGATCTGAAGCAACAGAGGCAGGAAGGAACCCCAGCGATGGAAGATATTACACTGTGAGGGGCAACTTTGAATAGGAAATAACTCACATTAGGTGGAAACCACTCAAGAGCTTTCTTGTGATCTTGTGATCTTCTCATCAAGGTCTTTCGGAACTGCTTCAGTGTAGTGAACTGGTATTATTTGGACTTAGAGCACTAGTTTCCAACCTTTTTGGCACATTTTCCCTTAAGACAAACAAGGTCTATATATCCCTTGTCAAAGGTTTAGAGTTCAACTAAAGACAGACTAAGGACTTTGCAATGATGTCTAAAAGATCCATCTAATCTAAAGATATCCAGTTTTTCATGGAGAAGAGGAATTATTATATAAATCAGAGAAAACAAGCATAATTTCATGTACGGTATAAGGATGTACTCTCTCCTGTTTTAATCATGCAACCCCATATTCACAGGTTGGGAACCACTGACTGAAGGATTAACCTTCCATACAGTTCTTCAGGGAATAGTAAAACATTTTATTAAATTATATTTCTTGCAGAGAATTTAATGAATGTCTATGTGCTAATGCAAAATATAGTTGAGCCAGGAGATTCATAGTTTAGTTCAAGTGACAATTAAGTGTCACAAATGTAAGCAGTAGGTTATGTGAGGCTTGTCCTTGCAGTCACATCGGTAGTTGTTATTCTGTAGTTCTTCAGATGTTGGTTGTCATTGGTTCATTCTTTGCATCAGGTCAAAAAGAGTATGTTTTGGTTCTGCCCCGAAAAACATACTGAAGACAATGGCATTCCAGTCTGGAGACAACCAAGGCCTCCTCACCAGGAAAAGGCACCAAAACAAGGTTTCTCGGCTTGACGGTGTCTCTTCCGACCTTATGCCAGACAGCCGACTGGAAATGCCAGGAATGCTAGACTGCTGCTCGATAGGAGACCATGTTCCACTTATTGGCTACTGGTGGGTAAAGCCACGGGGACAATGTCCAAGATGAGTTCCCACACAATAGGAACAAGACATTTATGACTCTGCGGCCACGGAAAAAATGAAAGGTTCACACTCAGGACACTCATGGTTTCGTACTCCCACTGACACACTGGGAGAGATGCTGCTCTGGGCAGACGCTGCTCACATTTTTGGGCCGTGTCTGAAAGGCTGAAGAAAAGGTCTCCCCTGAATCCAACCAGGCTGTCCCATTTGGGGTGATTTAAATGGCCTGTTATTACCTTTCTCAGCCATTGTCTCTCTACTGGTATCCCAGTCTTATGATGCTTTTAATTATTAGTTTCAGCAGCACTCATTAGAAAGGAGCCAGCAGAATCCTGGCCCGGTATTTCACTGGCATGTAAACATTACTAGTGATAACCCAGGCAACCAAATTAAGGCACATTTAGAGACATGTTCTGTAGAAAAATAGCACTGTGTAAAATAGCACTGCACTAAAAATGTAGTAAGTGATGAGGAAAGATTTAATAACATGACTCATCAGTGTACGTGGATATATTTCCTTTGATAGGTGAATCAGCTGAAAAGCACAAATATAAACTAAATCCTCAACATTTTTAGCAGATTGAAGCAGTCAACAATAATTCAGTTACTCTCATTACTTTAACCCAAATATATAATCATGTAAAAAGTAAAAGTATTATATTTAAAAGCATGAAATCCTTAAACAGTATTAAAGATGCATTAAAATGTACATAAAAGTGTGTGAAGTATGGTCAAATTATTAATAACATAACTTATAATAAAGAGGTATCTAGTGTAATAATATGTTATACACTAATTGATAATAATATAATATAATTACTATATTGTTGGCTCATTTGAACTCATATTTCATTTACTTACTGGAATGTTTCTCATATAAAACCTTATTCTGGAAAACAAACAATCTAGTAACTGATGCAGGTAAATTGAGAAAAATGAACACTATATTCATAAATAAAATAGAAACAATTTGCTAATTTGTATTTTTTTCTTTAACTTTAACATCTTGGTAGGTCATGCTTTCAAATGACTAAAATTAATAAAAATGATTTGTATTGATGTATGAAATATATTGAGATGCAACAAATAAAAAAAACAAGAAGAGAATAAACTTTATTTAGTATTTCACAAGATGGAGACAACTTTAAAAAGTATTTCCATACTCTGTTCTTTTGTATAGGATGGTGAATAAGTCTCATCACTTATTGTGTGTTGAGACAATTATGTCACTTCAGACCTGGAGTGCCACCTACTGGTGTCTCTTCAGAACAGCAGGGAAAACAGTGAGATGTGAGTGTGATTCATAATGTAAAATATATTTTAGCTAATCAGATATAATAATCTGTTTCTTTTGAAAAAAGTTTTATTATTTGGCTTCTGGGTATAGATAAAGATATGCACATCTAAATTATACTTTCATTTGTGATGCTGACAGTATTTATATGCACACTATTTCAGATTATTATTTTACGGTTGAGAATTTACTCCTTTTTTGTTAGATAGAAAGGTGTGTAATTAGATGTGTCTTTTAGTAAAAGCCTCTTTTAATGCTCATTACACCTTCATACTGCCAATTAGGAGAAGGATTGTACCAAAACCTTTTCAGGAGTCTCCCATTTCCTCACTGATTATCATTGTGCCCTTCAGCTGGTTCACTGCTATTTGAACCCCATATCCAGACCTTTCCCAATTAGACCCACCTTCCACTTTGAGGTTTACTTACTCCAAGAAGAGGGAGAAAACAGAGTCTTTTAACAAGTGGGCCCCATTCTCTTGTTCACATGGGGAAGTTTACCCACATCTGTCTCAGTACCTAACCCCTGGAAGAGTGCGGGTCAGTTCCAAGGCCAGAGGTCAGCACTTGTCCCATTGTGAGCTAGAACCAACATGAACCCCAATCGAACACCGCGGTCAGCGGGAAACAGTGCCCAGTTGGTTTTTAGGGCCACGGATGTGTGAACTGAACAGGAGTTGTGCTTTGAGGCATCTTGCCGCACGGAAGCGTTTGAAAGGGACTCTTTCGGTTTCTTAATTAAGTAAAGAACAAATAGTTGTCCTGCTTTGTCGCGTCCTTTCTGCATGATCAATGGCATGGACACAAATAGAAAACAAAGCTGTGGTTTGAGAATTTGCAGGTGTGCACGGATTCGTGTGAAGCTACTGGAGGGAGTACTACCATGCAAAATAAAAAAAAATCAAGTTTATGTGGTACTCAAGAGGGAGGTCTGTGTGAGAACAGATCTAGTTAGGTGCGTCACAACAGATCTGACAAAACAAGCGGTCAGGTCAGGCCAGGCATGCTGCAGCGACCCAGCAGTATTCAACCAAATGATTAAAAAAAACAAAACAGCAGTCTCCCTCCCTCTCCCTGTTACTCCAGCTTTCTCTTGCTCGCTTTCTTTCAGTCTTATCAGCAAGCCACCATCCATAATTGACCTGATTCCCAGATTTCTGTCCCTCTGACCACCCTTGCCGTAGCATAAAAGTGGGCAGCATAGGTGGCAGAAGACTGCCTGGCTGAAGGAAAAAGGAACGTAAAAGAAAGTATTCTTCTAATGTCTTGAAAGAAAAAGGAAAATCAGCATAATGACCATGCTCCCCTACCACACATTCACTCTCTCACGCACACATACACGTACTCCTTCTCCATGCAGGCCCTCCTCCCACTCCCGTCCACATCCAAATCTTGATTAACCTCCTCTCTCACTCCCCCTTTCCCACCCACTCACATTCACACATACACATGGACACAAAGTGCCTCGGAGGCCCCCTGACAGATGGGGAGAGGGGTTTCGGGGGGTTCCTCTGAACAAATGGCACCCTGGTTTAGTGTGGTGTTGTCAGGGTTTGAATTGATCCCCGGGACTACAGAGGCTTCTCTCTGCCAGTGTGTCACAATGGCAACAAGTGTGTAGAGCTGGGAGCAAGCTTGTACAGGCATGGGACCCATACCTCATGAATGATAGCTTAGCAAATGGCCCTCCTTTCACTGGCTTTCATTGCAGGGCCATCTCTCGTTTTCTTTCATACCCTACTCAAAAAACTTGCCCAGCTTTGTTAGTTTTATTGGGTTTGATTGGTTTGAGATTCTGAAACGTGTTGGTTTTTGTGTGATTTTGTATGTGTGAACTTTGGAGTAGGGCGGGGGAGTGTGTGGGTGTGTGTTGGTGGTGGTGTTTAGAGGGAAGGAGTGGAGGAGGAGGGGGTGTGGGGGGGTGTATTTTTGTACATTTTTGCTTGTTAAATTGATGGGCGCTGTGGTCTCACGGTATGGTCTGTGGAATGATGTAAAGCTATCTGTCATTGGCCAAAGCCAGTGAATGTGATTCAGTTTTATATGAATAGCACTTCCTGGGAGGTCGTGATGTTTTTCATTCGGTGAGATAAACACCATGTGTGCAATTTTCACAGCTTTCCATAAATTCAACCAGATACACAGCACTGAGACTTTCACACACAGTTAAAACAGCTATATATCCTGTCTTGTCAGCTCAGATGCTCCTAAAGACTTCCTTAAATTGCGTTACTTCTGCAAGTGACATCCTGTTTGTTCAGAAAAGGCATAAAATCCAGTGCATTTGCTTTTGTCTTCTTAGTTCCAAAGTCGTATATTTGTCAAATATGGTCTTGTATATCAGCATAATGAGCCCCTGTCTCATCCAGAAGATAAAGCCTGGCTGAAAGTCCACTGTGACCCCTCAGCTGACCCGGGTTGCAGTTTACAGGCCCAGGAACAATCGTCCCATTGGTAGATAACAACGGCATCATCCCTCCAGGCTCATTTCATCACTGTCACTTCTCCTCCGTCTGGTTAATGTTTCACGAGTCCTCTGTTTTTTCCTCCTGCAAGAGAGGGGGAGAAGGAAAAGGAGCAGGGGAGGCTTGGTTAATCACAAAAGGAAAACAGAGGGTGATCGATTGATTGGTAAACAAACAGGCTGGACAGGCAGTGGCAGAGCAGAAGGGACCCTCCTTATCTTCCACATGTGACACCTCCATCCATCATACCTCATTATCATAGCTGTATCAAGAGGTGTTGATGGAGATGACTACCTGCCTGCTATCAAATCTCAGGATGTTAAAAAATGAGGAGGAAGTTGTAGGAGATGGTTTAAAGCTAAAGGTTTAAAGTGATTTAGTATTGTACTTTGAAAAAGTTGTTGGGCTCACAAGAAAATGGTCAAAATCAGAGAAGCAGAATCCTCTTTATACAGGTCCTACATTTGACACAAACACAACTAGATCACATCTTTAATGAGACCTTTCCTGCCTAAATGGTCACTCCTTTCAAAGTAATTCAGGAGTCTGAGATTTTATTTTTTTCATGTTGCTGGTACAAGTCCATCATATGTGAGGCTCTGGAAGATACTGCATGATGCAAGTGTCTGAAATATTTATTTTTCAACTGCCAAATGTCAGTAAAAGATGTCTTTAAATCAGCAACAGCCACCTGACACTTTCTCTTTTCAAGAAAATTTCAAGTTTCAAATTCTTAGCTTAATCAAACTCTTTAGGGTGGATTAGAAACTTTGCTCAGAAATTTAAGATTCAGTTCAGTATCTACTTGATGAAATAGCTCTGAAATTGGTAGGGCTGCATACAGTATGTTCTTTATTTTGGCTGGGAAAGATAATTCATGTGATAATTCATTGTTCACTATGCCTATGCAGGTAAGTGAAAAACCTAAGTTTGAACTCTGCCTTTTTACTGTTTAGCAAGTAGGCCACACTGGGCTGTGGTCTGGGTCAAAGAGCAAAGGTACACATCTCATACATACCGAGGTGTCAGAACGATGTCCTTCCATGCTCGTTTTTGTGTCGTCCACTCTGCATAGCAATGGCAAGTAAATTGCAATATGTTTGAATTGTTGAGGTGGAGGGGCAAGCGTGTATTGTTGAAGAGGCAAGGTCTGCATATTAAGAAAACACGGAGGGAGAACAGGCAACTAAAAGGGCCTATGAATGAGAATCAATTAATTTTCATTTACCTCCATTAGCACTGGGCAGTGATTTGCATCTGTGAACCCATTGCCAAACTGGCAGTGGCCTTTTTAGTTGAGGGAGAGGGACACATTAAGCTAATGATGGGGGGCAGAGGGAGAGACAAAAGGCTGTATGTGTGGTAGGGGAGGCCTGGCCGTCCTCTTCTCTCATTAGCACCACAGTGCCCTGCACTGCTGTCACACAGCGAGCTCTCACAGGCAGATCATTAACCACTAGCTGGGATGTGAAAAATATTCAGACTGACAATGAAAAAAAAACTTTTCTCAGATTGTCCAGTCCACATTTTATAGTCTGAGCTACTTAAAAAAAAAGTGATCTGAAATGTTGCTTATAGAAGGAGAATACATAATATAAGCTGTTGAGATAGTTTTAACACACTGTGGATATGTAAGTGATAACAACAGCATCTCTGAGTGATGAGTTATGAATCTAAACAAAGGGAACATAAAACGAAAGAAAATCAGAAGGAATATTACAATATTACTATCTATCTATCTATCTATCTATCTATCTATCTATCTATCTAGATAGATCATAGATATAGATAATAGAATAAGAATATGACACTATTGCAATGGTGCAGAATGCAAAGTATGGTAAAATAAATATGTTGTATGTAGCTGGTTGCTTCATGCACATGGTAGGTGGAGGCTGGCAGAAAGTTATAAAGTTATTGTAGGTTGAAAAAAATTGACTGATCCAAAGTTAGCAGTTCTGCATTCGTAGGAGAAAGTGGCTGATTTACACTTTCATAACTATAATATGTATTATGGAAGCACATTGGATTTAAATACATACGAAGAAATCCCACAATTCCCATCCACTCTGCTTTTTTCCTTTCCCACCCAGAGCAGAAACCACACTCACAGATCTGAAATATATATGACTACAAGACATAAAATGTAAAATTATGATTCAATATTGCATTTAGAAACAACAAGGACTCAAATCTCTAAACTCATAATGCTACAGTTTTTGCATATTTACAGATGCTAAAGGTGGAATAAATGTTTTTGTACTTGAGCTACCAGAATATCTTTATTTATCTGACTCTGAAGATATAAAACAAAATTGCAGACCTGATCAACTAACAAAGTTTACTACCTCAGACTGTGACTACATCATCTACAGCTTTAAGTGTGTCTAAGTTAAGCTACAGAAACATGGGAAGAAAATGTCATCCAGACAGTATGAATGCGGTCTCAAACCAAACGTCTGACAATTTAATTTACATTCTGTTTTTCAATGTGGTAAATCGCTGCATGTCGGTGGAGGAGGGTCAAATTAAAACAGGATTAGACACGAGGGTCTGGTCCTCTTATTGCAGCACTACGGTGCAGAGTCTTGCCTCCACGTGTAGGGAGGAACCTAGACAGTATGAAATGGAGCGGAAGGTATGAGCAGAGAAGAGGATGAAAGACAAGACGGGAGAAGGGAGCAGACAGGGTCACAGATGTGACATTACACTAACAATAGGAGTGGCGGGGGTAAAAGTGTGCAGACATCCCATCTGAGGCAAAGCTGTCTCCCAGCTGTTTGATTCACCTGTATATTAAAAGGGAACATATTTCTTGGAGTCTACAGAAGGAGAGACAGATTTATTGGGTCTACAAGGCGGAGCCCTTAAAGTCGACTGATTATTACACGAGGGCCAATAAATCACTTGTCCTCTTGTTTTGGGAGGTCTGACTCTCCACAAGCTTGTTGGCAAGAACATATATGACCATGAGTCATAAGCTCATGATAAGTGCAGCAGATTCGTAAGAAAATGAATGAATTCAGTGTGAAAAAATAAAAGGGTTATGTCTCATATATTAGACCTCTATCTGGGAAGTTCTGTTTAACTAAGGACCACGTGGTGAGGGCTTTACATTAAAGCCCAGACAGATATTGAAGTGACCTCTAGCCCTTTCCTGTACTCAGGCGGCCCCATTCTAAAACAAAGGAACATGACAAGAGGAGAGGGGAGAAATCAGATGGCTTAATTGTTCCTTGACAATTAGACCATCACTCAAGAGAACATTGAGCAACCCAGCAAAAGTAGCAAAGGGAGGAGGCAGCTGAAGAAAGGGATGAAAGAAGAGGGCACTAAAACCCCCACGGAGTGAGAAGGAAAGAAGGAGAGGGCCCTGCTATTGAGGGCCCGACAGGGCAAAAGGAGCAGAGAGCAGTTTACAATCCTGTACAGCGCTGTTCTGCACCATTAAGTGGCATGGAGGGCAGAGCTGGGACAAAAGGCTTCTGTCCCCAAGGAGAAGGCCAGCAGCTCCAGAGGAGTCCTCTTTTTCAGCCCATATGGTTGCGGCCGCCTCACAGGATGCTCCTCACACCGCGGCCGCATGCTCAGCATCTGGACACATGAGGTCCACCGTCTCTCTCCTCAGTGACCACTGCAGCATTAAGGGAGGGCAGCAGGGTCTCCCTGGCAACACTGCAGAGACACATAAGGATTCAGGGCAGCACTCGAGAGATTAAGGAAAGGAAGTACTTCTGGATGGAGTGAAATCCCAATTTTGTTGGATTTAGAGTCACAGCAAATGCCCCAACGGGCAAACCTGAGTGCAAGAAGACCAGAATTGGACACATGCGGATAACAAATGTGATTTATACAAAAGAAGCTCACAAATACATCCAAAAACCAAAGCAAATTTTATAATGGAGTTTGCAAATTTGTTACACATTTTTCTATGTATGTCAGAATTGGACACACTACGACTCACATATTTGTACAAAAGCCTTTGTCCAAAAACTGTTTTTTTTTTTTTCAAGAAACCTCCAACGGCTTCTAAACACAAGCAGATGCATGTCTAAACCATTTACATTACTTTAGCTAGTGTATTTTTCTCTATGCTCAGACCAACTGGGACTGCTGTCCTCATTGGACCGGTGACAAAGAGCTGTCAGAATGATGGATGCTAAAGCTGCTGCCTGAATTTCAAACAACAGACCTGCCTTAACTCCTGTCCATCCTTAAACAGACCCACTAACCCCCCAAAAAGAAAAAAAATATATAAGTTGAGCAACCAAGAGAGAAAAGAAGGTGGGGGTGAGCATAGAAAAGAAGAATCTTAACAAGTGTTTACCCTCTTTCTGTTGCCAAGCTGTGGAGCAATAACCTACCGTAGCGAAAGGCAGTGCCTGATCCAGGAAGAATGGCTTCAGCCTGCGGGGTCAGGGGTCACTAACTCTACCATTGTCCCTGACAGGGCAAGCACACTTCAGCTTTTCTCCTGCTTTCAAAGGCTTGTGATGGGGGTGGAAAGATAGGTCTGAAAACACTGGGTCAGGACCAGAGGCTCTATGGTAGTCGGGGAAGAAAGATTCGGACCCCAAAGGTTAAATGAAGAGCGAAAGGGTCCTTCTGTCCAATTACTGAGGGACAAATGCTCTCTGTGACCCATCAGGGTCAAAGTTCAGCGGAGCCATTGGTGGCGGCACACTCTGGCTTTTTGTGGATCAGATGAGATGAACCTCTGCTGTGTTTATCTAAGTGACACCCTGACCAATAGTAAAAGTATAAATAACTCTAGGGCTTGTGGGCTGCCACTTAGCAGAATTATTTATAGTCCAGGGCTGCGGCAGGTCAAGCTTTTTAACACTTTTCTTCACTTTACCACACTTTAAGGTGGTAAAATTAAATATTTGGGATGCAGTCAAATAAAAAAAATAATCATGGAAAATAAAGGTTGTGTAAAGTTATGCGTTCATGAATAAAATCTGCCCCTTCGCAGCTCTCTCAGCTCAGCCGGTCAGTAGTTCTTTTAATCATGTGCCCATCTCAGCCGTCTCAGGCGGCACTTGTGGTGTTAATACCTGTTGATACAAAGGCCCAGTGGAGCGGCATGGTGAGAGTGTCCCATATCCGGAGATGGCTGGATTAGACTGTTCCTGAACCACTTCCTCCTGAGCCCATGGGCCGCCGGGGATTATGTCAGTGAATTTAATCATCTGCACTTGTTAGGTTAACAAGCAAAGTACAATGATATTACAAGATTCGGTCCTTTCTTTTCCCGAGTTCTTGCACAGCAGTGAGTTTCAGACTTAGTCCTGATGTCCACAGTGTTATAATTTCTGTTTATACATCTGAAAACAATGTGTTTCTCTGTTTATTTTGAAGGCTTTATTGCAGGAAATTTGAAATTTCTCCTTGACCATGATAAAAGAATTTATGTGTATGTATAGTATGTTTAACAGGCAATATCTACTTTACTTTGAAATTCATTTAGCCATAGTTCTGTTAATAAATAAATTGCTGGAACAACTTCACCATCTCTAAATTTCTCCTGCAAGGTGCAAGTAAAGGATCAAAACTCTGGACCCGTTTAAAATTACACACAGGACCTTAACTTCTAAAACAAAATTAAATCCTGTGTTCATACAAATCTCACTAAACCTTAGCAGCACTGAGTCATAGTAGGGTTACTGCTGTAAAATCTCTCAGAAAATCCAGAAATGAACCTGAGAACAATCCATCAAAGCCCTGAGATGCGGCCGCCTGGAACATACTGAGCGCCATGAAAGCTTTAAATCTCTTCCTCTCCAGAATCCGTTTAGCATGGCTCTGCCACACTCCTTGAGCTGGATACCAGGCGTGGTACCACAGGGATAAATTATGCATCCAGTGTTTGTGTGTGTATATCCTTGCTTGCGTTTTCTGTGCGTGTGAATGTGAGCCTGTGCTGTGGATGTAGAGGATTTTCCACTTTCTGAGACCCCTCTCTGCAGGTTCTCTCTGTCCCTCATGAGCCAGTATAAGCCTGTTGGACACACATCGGAGGGGTGAAGCGGAGTCACTGAGAGTGAGCCAGGCTCCTAGGGTCTTACAGGCCCTTAGAAGGAGCAGGATGACCTTTAATCAGGGATCAGGATCCTGGGCTGCAGCTGGATGCCCACAGGAGCCCTGATTATGCCAGAGCCCCCAGGTCACACTCCCAGCTGGCTGTCCACCTTGAGCCAGGGCACTGAGGTAGCCTTAGGCTGGATGAAGCACTCAGTGCAGGCATGAGGTGGACATTTATGACGAAGTCTTAACATTAATCTGCAAGATCTTCATCCACACAGTCTGAATAATGTCCATGGACATGGATTTCTCTGTGTTGCCAATCCAAACCACACTCCACTCTTCATACTCAACTTACACTTTATGAATCAGAAGATCAAAAATCTGGCTGTGATTTAGTGAAAAGCTTTTGGGTGAACTTGCTTTCATTGTTATCACGCTCGAAGGAGGTGCCAAGACGGTTGGATGCATTGGTGCAATGAGATCAGATGTTGAAAGCTCCAACACTTGGACGTTGATAATATTTGCCAGATAAATCAGCAGTGAATTCACAAATGCTTTTGTTAGACCTCCATGAAGTTGAAGGACTCAACTTTAATAAACTTTAAGCAGCAGAGGCCAAGATATACTGACATTAAAGCTCCAAAAACAAGGGATGCTCTATTTCCCATGACACGAAGCAATAACATCTTTCATTAGACTTACCCTGCGTCCTTAAGGCACACATCTTTTAAAGTTATATTAAAAGCTCCCTGCAGAGCCACAGAAGACATGATACAACTGTTTTCACAGGTTGAGTAGTGATGCGTACTAATGAGTAAATGGATCACCATGTGTAAAACCCTTGAACTATTAAACACACACATGTTGACTCACACAGAAGAAGCAGAATCCCAAACAGTGTCTAAGTGGACTGCTGCTGTTAATCTAATAAAAAGTGATGCTAGATGAACATTAGTGAGCGTCTGCCCCTGAAGCTGTGTCTAAAAGAGACAGAAATGACGGAAAATTTGATACCAACTCGCCCTTTCTTTGCCAAGCAGAACACACACATTCCCCCCACACGCACACCCACAGACACGCTACCACACTCCTGCCATCTAGGGGAATGCAACCCCCACCTCTCACCCTCTCTCTCTATCACCCACCCCAAGGATTAGCCCCCTACCCCCACCTCTCTGCACACTACCATCCCCTCTTGCCCTATTATCATATTTGATCCACAACTACCCCCCACGCCCCCTTCTTACTTATTCACCCTCCCACATGCACCACCAGCAAGGCATGCCCCTTTTTCTTTGGCCACTCTCAGAAAGAAGAAGAGGAGGATGAAGAGGCAGGGGCTTTCATGGGGAACA
The DNA here is from genome assembly GCF_000972845.2 of Larimichthys crocea. Taxonomy (NCBI): domain Eukaryota; kingdom Metazoa; phylum Chordata; class Actinopteri; family Sciaenidae; genus Larimichthys; species Larimichthys crocea. The sequence goes on from NC_040025.1 coordinate 18,248,524, forward strand.
ATCTGCCAGGGAGATGAAGAATGAGCGGGCACTCAATTAAGGGCTGCCCATTGAGTCTGCGGAGTGAGCCTGAATGTGGGCCCCTCCAAAGGAATGGAGTCCCATGAATGGATTGTGGGCCTTCATGAAATATTAAAGAGAGGACGGATTTCCCACAATATTTGTACACCTCCCTTTGTGGGGATTTCTCCCTCCATTGAGCCTGAAACTGTTAACACATCCGCTCTGAAGCACGGCCCGCAGACTGTGCTAAAGAGCCCCATGGTCCAAGCATCAAACGCTCCCCACCCTCACCTCTCTCTCCCCCTGTTGCCCTGTCTGTCTCTTTTCTCTTTGTCTTTCCCTCCCTATCTCTCCATCCGTCGCTTTCCCCTCTCTGTGTTCTTGCCCATGAGGTATTCATGGAGGGGATTACAGCAGTTTTAATGACCACCTGTCTTTGCTTCAGCACTATATTGTGCCATGCCAGGCCAAGCAGCAAGCATCCCCGTGGTATTAAAGGGTCATATTGCTAACTGGTGACCCTTGTCTCCACCAACACAAGCCTGACAGCCAAAGCCACCCAGACAGGTAACAAGCACAATCACCTCGAACCCTAAACCATAATAATAATAATCCTGTGTGACAAAAATAAAGCTTTAAGATGCAGAACGATAAACAAAAGTGGCTTTATCTTGCTGTAATCAACATGTTTATTTGTAGAAAACACTGCATTGCTGCTTCCTCTGAGCATCTCCCTCCCATCTTGTCACTTTTCCTTTTTTTTTCTCTCTGCTCTTTACTCTGTCAACCTTCTTCTTCATCTTCTTCATCTTCTTCTTCTTCTTCTTCTTCTTCTTCTTCTCTCTCTCTCTCTCTCTCTCTCTCTCTCTCTCTCTCTCTCTCTCTCTCACACACAGAGAAACACACACACACACACACTGGGATCAGGTTGAGTGGAGCTGTATAGAGAGCGAGGGCTATGTGGTTAAGTAGGTGGTTAAAGCCGCCATTAGCATCAGAATGGCCGCATATTCCTGCCATGAGTCAACATTAGTTCATGTCAGAATTGCGGGGTCGAGGTCGCACCACAAACTAAAGCCCTTGCTGCAACCAACAAGTGGACTTGGTTCATAGTTTGATTCACGGGGTCAACATGATGATTGTATGAAGTGTAAATAAGAGAGTTACTGGAGCTCAGTTCATATGCGGCTTTCCAGTGATGGTGAAATTAAATAAAGTTTCCTTTTTTAACTGTGGACCATTTTCACACATCGTATAGTGCCTCATTTTTGTGTAGAATTATTTATTAGAAACATACAAAGCATAAAATATGTAAATACACTAAATTTTAAATCAGCCATTTGGCTGTATCTATAATGTCTTGTTAATATGTATCAATATACTTAGCCATTTATTATAATTATAAATTTGCTTATGAAGACTTGCAACTTAACTTGAGACTTTTTTTCTCAATACCTGACTTAATTTGCCCCAAAAGGATTAAGATCAGCTCTGAGAGGCTACATTTCACAGCATGACATGACTGATTGATGATTTGGCACCCCTTGGATCAGAATCTAAAATAAACTTCTTTAAATTTGACTTGATGGACCACTGCTGGGTAGGTGGGATTGAAGAAGCTAACCGTTTATCCTCACCAAGGTCACAGAGGGGTGGAGCCTATCCCAGCTGACTTTCTTGTGAGAAGTGGGGTACACCATTGACATATCGCTAGTTTATAACAGGGCACATAGAGAGAAACAACCATTCACACTCACACACACACCTACCGGCAATTTAGAGTCACCAATTTACCTGTTAGGTGTATGTTTTTGGACTGTATAAGGATGCTGAGGTACCCAGAGAGAACCCAGAACAGAACAGACACGGGGAGAACGTGCAAACTCCACTCAGAAACCCAGCCAGGGTTTGAACCAAGAACCTTCTTTCTGTGAGGCAAGAGGTGGCACACCGTATAACCCGCTATCAACAATATACAATATATTAATGATAGTGTTTATGCATCCATATCGCTACTCAGAGGTCAGTTTACTGTATAATAGGTGTTCTGTGGACAGTAACAGGAAAGAGATGTTGTTATTGAATTTTTAATTCATAAACTTTCACTGTTACACTGTCACAACTTACTGGGACTTGACAAGAACAGAGTCATCATTAATGTCACTATTACCATCTGTGCTTTTTCTTTTATGTTCTAAAAAGACTGTTTGTGTTGGTGAGGTTGCAGAAATCTCAAAGACTGACATCTTAAAGTCTGTTCAAATAAAAACAACAGCATATGCACGATCTGATATCACTGACGTAAATGAGAAAAGATGTTTCTCTTTTCATAATTTGGGCGAACTGACCTGATAAGTCCGCCAATTTTCAGCTTGTCTACACCAATCAAGAAGTTTAACATTGTGGGTGAAGCAAGTCAGCAGAGAACATGTGGTTGCATGAAGCTCTGCTGCCCACTCCAGCAGAGTCCCAGCTGTGGAGCACATTGGAGAGCAGGCCTTTTGGTCTGGCCCCCATATGCTGAGGTCTGGGGTCCAGGCTGTCAGCGTAGCTCTAGCACATGGAGGGCAGTTGGGGGGCACGTGGAGGGGAGGGGGTTCTTGGTGGTGAGGGGTGGGGAGCTGCTCCACCAGTATTGTACCAGGAGGACAAGAGCTGAGCAGGACCCAGCAGGAGAGTGGGGGGGCTTTTTCTAAAGAGCGATCAACTGGAGCTCCTTTTCTCACACCCCGCTCACTTTACCCTGCTCTGTATCTCCTCCTCACCCTCCCTCTTTCTTCTATCCTCCCCTCCTTTCCTTTCCTTGGCAGATTGATACACTGGCTGAAATGTGATTTTCTTGTGTCTCCCTTATGAAACTGCATTCTCCCCCTTGCTTGCCCTTCCCACCCACTCATCCCACTAACCTATTCTCCACTGGAATTAAATCGAGCTATGCCGCTTTGTTTTTCAATCATCTTGTCCACATCAAAGTCACTCATGAGACGATGGTTAAAAAGGAGGAAGGGGCCAGGGATGAGACAAATCTCTTTGGCTTTTCCCTCACACAATGCTTCTCATTTGAATTCCCCCATATATTGCTGATCGCCCTTCTGAATGGTGCCCCTGATGAAGTGTTGTTTTTGTGGTTCCTCACATGAATTCCAAAGACCCCAGGGATACATTTTCTTCTTTTTGTCTTTGACTTCAAAGTTATCTGGAACGGGACGTGTTGGAATGACGGAGCTGAAGGGTCACCAGGTCCAACACTGGATGTTGTTTACCGTTTAAAACCGTGGCATCACCATGGGGCATATAACAAAACATATTTCAAGCACTCAAGCACTTTTTTTTATTAGGGCTGAATCCATGTAATGCTTGGGTCAAAAGAAGACCCCTTTGTTTTGATGATCTTTTAATTCATGGGTTACACCCCACAGTGTATCAACACATAAAGGATCATCCAGCCTACATCCCTGGTCCTTGTTTTTGATGTCTGGGGTCATGGTATGGGGCAAAGAGGGAGTAAACCTGCAGCATTATCTGCATAAGAAACATGTTAAAAAACATTTTTAAAAAACTGTCCTATGAATGGGATATCTGTTAGGCTGCATTCACTGGTATCATACAAGATAAACCAAACCTGTAATAACAAATTCATTATTCATTATTCTTAGGTTAGTTAGTTTGTTGTTTATAATAATTGACTTGAGTATCCTTTTTTGTGTGCGCTCTGCTTGGGAACATGCATTTTACACTATATAACATAACATAACACATACAACTGTCAAAACATCCTCACACTCACAGCGGTTTCTACAAAAACTGAGAAGATTCATGAATTCACTCAGCAGTCTTGAAGAGTGTCAGTCTGCTGCCCTCTGCTGCCATAAATTCTCCATGTACACGTTAATCTCTGTCTAACTTGTATTAACTCAAAAGGAGTTAAAAATAATTTCTATTGCATAAAACTTATATAAACCTAACTTATATACTGTAGTTACTATAGTTCCAGTATAGTTATTATTTTAATTGGTTTGTTTCTTTGTATCTTTGTATCTTTCTTTCTTTTACTTCTCTGTCTTTGTGCTGTTGTAACACCTGAATTTCCCCTCTTGGAAGCATTTTATGATGCATATTTGTATGCGTATTTCATGATCTTCTTTTTATGTATAACACACTAAATGCAGTAACATCATGACTTCAAAGACCCTCCACAGTACTGAGATCCACTTCAGCTGAATTATAGTTGTGCTTTCTATTCACCTCCACAAGATGGCACAGGAGAGAAGAAAATGGACATTTACTCACCGCATACTCCAAGTAAAGGACAGGACCATATGCTTTCAAAGCAAATAAGGTGTGTTGCATGCACTGTAAACCATTATTGTAAAGGAAAAGTGTATATCACACATTCTGCCTGCCTTTTTTTGGACAATTGTGACATAATTTGGGGATAACATGTGTATACTAGTATTATGTGATCTCATTGCAGGTGGCGCTGCTATGTTTTTGTCTGTCTGATAAGTAAGAAACCAATAAGTGTTTGCCTGATGATGAGATTGTAGCCGCAAAATTGTATAAATTAAAAATCAATATTAATTGAAAAATGATATTTTTCAGTGTGAGGACATCTTCCCTTTTTCTTTTGAATATGAGACGTTTTTTCCTACTGGGACGTTGAATTAAGCAGGAGAAAAAATGTCCTCTTGATGTATTTTTTAAATACTGCAGTAAATGTACCAAAGTGTAAGTGGGAGTTAAAAAGAAAGTAACAAATTTTAGAAATAATCTCTTGTGGGAACATGCATAGTGGTTATTCAGGCAAGACTGGTATTTGGCAATGTCCTTATCATATAAATGTGATCTGACCTCAGATCACGGAAGTCATGCCAACTGGGAGAGGCCTGGTTCAGTTAGATAGGAATGATTTGTCACTGCAATGTCACAAACATCACTGCTATCTCAGATCAGTTTGTCTGTAATACCTGCTGTTCTTTGGAAAGAGGCAAGGGCGTACTGAGGCACAACTTTGCATTAACTGCTTCAAAACAAAGGGCCCACACATGTGTCAACAGGTTCACCTGGCGTTAGGAAACAAGTCAAACAGGAAGCTTGATTCTGTCCAGTAATTATTCGATAAGATGCTGAAAAGTCATGATATGCGATAAAACATTATGTGTCTCAATGTGAGGCTATTACAAGGTCCACTGAGGTTTTTAACCTGCAACTGTCAGCATGCAATCTGTCACTGAGGAATCTTTGCTGACTTTATCTTGGCAGAGATTGTATTTTGATAATTGACAGGAGAGTGCAACAATGTTATTTTTACCATAAAGCTGAGACTCAGACATGTAGTCTCCACCATGAAGACAAGTATCAGTACACTGATACATACAGCTATTAGAAGAGACAGTCTTACAAACTGTAAAATATTAGACAATAAGTTTGGAGTCAATCATACGATTAACTTGAGGATCGAAGATTAATGTGAGGATGCAAAAAAGCAAACAAAGATCTGACAATCACACACACTGACATCTATCATCGTCTGTGAGTTGAAAGTCTCGAGCGTCAGTTTAGGCAGCCTGTGCAAATAATAGAGAATTGGGAGTGGTTTTACTGGAGATGTGGGCTGCAAAGCCAGACTGGCACAGAACTGGTTGACAGGCTGTCATGTAGAACCTGATAAAGAGATGCATTGTGGGAAGACGTACGGTTCAATGGCGTCATGAACTGAACAGGGAACCAGTATGTCATCACCTGTGAGAAAGCCGCACCTACCAGGGGAATTCAGCCAACGAGTTGTATCAGAGGAGTGAAAGAAATAAATGAATTTCACCCCTGTGAATGTTCATACATGCACCCATTTTCTCGTGTGTGGTTTGACAATCTGTGTGCCTCAAACTTTGTACTCAGCCCTCCTTGTTTTGAAGTTTTTTGTCTGCCTGTAGGTGCCCATCATATCAGATCAAGTGTGTTGCCTGGTCTGTCACTAACAGAGGGAAGTCAAGTTTCCTGTAATCCATGGATTAGGGAGGTCTGGGAGTGGTGCCTAAAATGACTACTGTAAATCGAGGAGTTGGCTGTGGTCTGCCACATGCACTTGTGTTCAGACAGATGCCACAACACATACTGTCATTTCCTTTCATCACTGATCGCAGCTTTGCAGGTGCCCTGGTGTGTCAGATTTCATACTTGTGCTTGCCTCACTGCAGTCAAGTTACACATGTTTATGTTTTGTTCAGAAGTAATCAGCTGCAGCTGACACAGTGTAAAAGCCACTGGGGGAAACTAAAACCAAACTAAAACTTTGAGAGGAGGAGCAGTATAAGAGGACGTCTTGACACGTCACAGAAGGAAAAGAGCAGGTGTAAACTACAAAATCAGTGATGCCTCAGTTTTAGGGCCCTGGTATCGTGCATGCTGACTCCCATTCATGGCTTATTGGGACACCCTGAATACAACAGAGACATCAGTTAATGTTATTAATATTACCAGTGCTTTCCTAATATGTAAAAAAAAGTCAACTGCGGGAAAACAGGAACTGGGAGGTTAGGGTTACCACTAACCTAAAAATCAGGAAAATAATAGAGATGAGAAAACTGAAGATGATGTTACTTTGTTGGATTGCAACATTTGTAAAGGTGTGTGTGTGAACAGTCATGAGTAATAAACACTGTGTGATCTGTGGAGTGAAATTCTTAAGAGGCCTGAGGAGGAAGAACTTTAAGTTTCTGAGAGATGAGAAAATGTCTGCAGCTGGACATCACTCATCTCCTTTGCAAACATCACGGTATCCTGATGCCTCTCCCTCAACAGGATGGGACCATTTGCTGCATTGTTGCACACACACACACACACACACACACACACACACGCACACACACACGCACGCACACACACACTCTTCAACCTTTACACCTATGTCAGCCTGCAGGAAGAAGAGAAGCAAAGGTGTTGAGGCACCTGATCTGTTAAGACGAGTTGGTGTTCTGGACTAGTGCAGCTGTGTAGTCATCATCTGTGCATAAGAGGTATTTGCGGTATGACTGCAGGGAAGTTCCAGATTGTAACAGGTTGAAAGTCACTGTTTAAGTGCTCATCATGACGACTGGTAAGTTGCCAAAAAACATGTGCAGGCAAGATTTGGAACAGTATCCATTCTCAATTATAAAAAAATAATCCATTATGACTAAAACTACTTTGTAACTTTGTTTTGGAAAGTGCTGCATTGATAAAATTGACGCATTAGCAGCAAATTGAACTCCAGAATACAAATTAAAAGTAAGTATTAAAAAGAACGGCCCCTCTCAGACTATTACAGTTTTTTCCATTTGCTTAAACACAATTTTGCAAACTAGGCTGGTTTTATCAAAATACTAACACAATTCACCAAACCACACACCCAAACTGCAAAACACCTCATGCAACGTATGCACAGCAGATATATTTACATTGGAGTGAACTAAAATATGCTCACAAAACAGTGAGCTGAAAAATACAATTGCAGAAAAAATGTCAGAAAAAATAAATACATAAAAAAATAAAAAGGAAAGCAAAATAATTAGACAACACTGCTCTACCCCGACTCTCACTCTTCCTCCCACTCTCATTTTCACCCTCCCTCTTCCTCTTCCTCTCTCAACAATGTCTTCCAAAGATGCTCACCTGTTCTCTTTTATTGCTTACTTCCTGACTGAAGTGTTAACAATTACATAACACCTGTTTGGCCAGGTTGCACATATAGTGGCCAATGAGCTCATGTAGTGTCATTTTAAATGGCAGCGTTTTGAAATTGTGAAATGTGACTTTATGTCAGATTGTTGTGTCTTATGCAGAGAACCACGTTCGGTACACCTAAAAAGTGCCACTTTGAACTGCAAAATGTGTGTAAAGCAGAAAATGTGTTTAAAATTTTGGAGATTTGAGATGAGGTTTTGCTCCCTGTGTGTCAGTTTAAATATTTGTGCTATCCATGTCATTTCAGTGTGTTAGCAACTGGACAAAACTGTAAGTGTACTGAACGCGGTTCTCTGCATAACACACAACAATTTATTTTTTCTGACATTTTTTCTGCAATTGTATTTTTTAGCTTACTGTTTTGTGAGAATATTTCAGTTCATGCCAATGTAAAAATATCTGCTGTGCATACGTTGCACTGACTTGTTTGGTGAAAAAAAAAAATATATATATTTCAATAGCACCTGTGTGTATATGCAAGTATTTCTGTGCATGTGAACAATCTGAAGAATTCTCTACAGTTTGAACTATGTTAGTATTATGGCAAAGCATACTAAAGATGAGAGTGCTTTTCATTATGCCCAACAGTGTGTAGTTGGTTAGAGAAAAATCTAAGAATATGAATGAAGTGTGTGCCATCTGGTGCAAAAGTTTGATTTTGGTTGCAGTACTTCATTTTGCGGGATATATGAGGTGTTTTGCAGTTTGGGTGTGTGGTTTGGTTATTTGTGTTAGTATTTTGATAAAACCAGCCTAGTTTGCAAAATTGTGTTTAAGCAAATGGAAAAAACTGTAAAAAGTGCCACTTTGAATTGCAAAATGTGTGTAAAGCAGAAAATGTGTTTGAGGTTTTGCTCCCTGTGTGTCAGTTTAAATATTTGTGCTATCCATGTCATTTCAGTGTGTTAGCAACTGGACAAAACTGTAAAGCCGTGTCTGCATTAAGTGTCATCACAGTGTTGGTTGCTGGCTACGTAGTACACAACATTTTTAAACTCAACATACTGTCCGTTTTTCAAATGAACAGTTACACAAATGTATGGGAACATTGGGGAGAGAAGTAAAATGTTTCCTCCTGAAATTTATTGAAGCAGAACATGTCACAAAATGAAAATACTGGGAATAGCAGCCATTTTGACATGAAACAGTAGGGTCAACTCAGGTGTTTCCAATAATACTAATTAGGGTTCAGTTCCATTTAGTGCAGCAGAGACTTTTTAGTGAGCCAACATGCAGCACGGCAGCACCCTGACTCTGTTTGACCTGAATGGAACTCAGCCTTGGTTAGTATCATTGGTAACACCTGTGTTTACCTACTATTTCATGTCAAAATGGCCGCTCTGAAAAAGCTCTATTGTATTTAAAAAGTACATTTACTTACTTTCCATCTCTACCAGGAAACAGCAGCTTTTTTTTATTGTCTCATTGCACAAAATAAATGTGTTACTGTGTACTTTATTATATTTAAGTACACAGTAGTAGTACAGTAGTAGTAACAATCAGCATTTAATTATGTAATAATAATTCTCCTCCACATATAAACCCACAACTTCCCTGCCTGTCAGTGTAACAATGATATTGTGTTAGTGTCTCTCTGTTCACTGCAGGTTTACTGAATATTCATCGTTTATTGGAAAGTCATTCAATGCCGTTGAATTGACCTACAGTATGGTGTTATTGCTGACACACAATAACACAACATAAAGACATTTTGCACTAAACAGCACATGAAGGGTTCAGTTACAGTTTTATTTATTTACCTAAATCATATTGTGTATATTTGATTTTTCTTTGGTTCAGTCAAAACTGGTGTTGCCTTCATTTTAAGATTTGTGTTGATTTGTTTTTGTCAGTCTTTTTCATTTGTCATGTAAAGTCATACAGAGCTGCACATTTTTTATGAGCTTTGTCAACTTCCTCTCTCACATATAGCTTCTCAGTCTCTGACCAGTTAATAGCATTTGGATATTGTAATTTCTAAATTATTCTAAGTGCACATCATCCAGTCATATTTCATTGATGTTTTGGTATCTTTCTTAAGTTGTCCATTCTCCAATAGCAAGATCAACAGTGTGTGCCATAGCTGTCTATTAGAAATAAATATCCAGACAACATCAAATATTGTCCTGATACTCTTTGATCTTAGAGATGTGCTTTGAGAGTCTTGATAGATGTGAGAATAGAGAGAGATGTAAGGCTGTTTATTATTCATAAAATTACTACATTGTCTAAATCATAAAGAAAGAGCTTTAAATGGTCTCTGTGTTCTCAACAGATTTATTACATTTTATATATCACTTTAAATGTAAAATGATCGTTGTTAAATACAGCTACCATTGAAACTGTTACAGTATACTTTGTTTTGGTTTGTTCAGAGTCAATCTTGAGGATATTTGCAGGCTGTAATTCTTCATTTCATAATCTTTGTTTCTGGCACTTTTGCTGCATTCTTCTTTAGTCTCAGATAGCTTAAACCACACAGATTGTGTTTAGCCTGGCGCCTCGCTTCGCTCATATGACATCAGGAGGTAAATCTAGCCTTCTCTGTGAAAAAAAAAAAAAAACAGGACAGTGGATTGTCCACTTTCCTTTTGTCATTTTTTTATTAGTTATTTTACAAACTGGGAAATCAGATAGGGTTCAGGAGAGCAGATGAGACATATGAGTCTATCAGGGTTAATTTATGCACAGTGTGTGAACATGATTTGCTCACGAAAACTAACTCCTTCAATCTCCCTGGACACAAAGCCTGAGTTTTCCAAAAGAAAACGTCCTGAACATCCAAAACATTCTGTGATGGACTGATTTCTACTTTGATTACATACATGAGACCGACTGTTACAGTGCAGGCCTGAAATATGTCTGGCCCGACTTTAATCCATTGATAGTATTCTCATATTTCACATAAAAATTAAATTAAATTAAATTGTGACAGTCGACTATGTAAGTGTTTGTTCAGTAGCTGTGTTAATCTTATAGTCTAATGAGTGCAACCTTGTCTCTTGTCTAGACGTTAGCTGGGAAAATAATTCAGCAGTATATATATATATATATATATATATATATATATATAGATATATATATAATATATATATATTTATGCAATTTGCAGGCGACATCTGTGTTGTTTAAGTGAAATATTGACATCTTATATGACTGCAAACAGAAGACTCCAGACTATTATTATTATTATCATTATTATTATTATATAACTGCATGTACTACTATTGTTTAAAGAAAATATTCAGTTTAACGCCAATTAATACCCTTAAAGGTATTACAAATGTTAAAAGTGATAAAAAAAATAGTCTGTCCAAAATGCTGTATAACCCTTGCCAAAGTTGCCTTTTCACTGGTTGCTTGTTTTGTTTTGTTTTGTATCTGTGTGTTTCCCTATCAGTTTATGGGAGACAGACTGTCTGGTGAGAGCAGGTGATCATTATCTACCGTTCCTCAGTGGACAGACAGGCCTGCTGTTCATGCCTCACTGTACGTGGGTGGTATGCCGGGCTCTGATACCTGCAAGCCTCAATACTCCTCTGCTCGGTTTGTTATGTACGGCTTTAAGCTGGTTAATTAGATTGCAATTGCTTCAGTAAGAATGCATACAGAGCGGGCTTTAACTCCATAGATTAGTCTATATATTCCTGTAAATATGTGAATATGTGCACAAACAGAAACACTGCATTAAGAATGAAAGCTGCTGTAATTACTGTTGTAGCTCCACATTAATAAAACTAGAGTCAAGTCAAGTCAAATTTTATTTATATAGCCCAAAATCACAATTTGCCTCGGGTGGCTTTACAATCTGTCCAGCATATGACATTGTCATAATAACATGGACGGAAGAGCCACAAAAGAGAGCTCTCTCTCTCCCAGGATGGACATGCAACATCTTGCGTGTACAGAACAGACCAACAAAATCACATTGTTTACAATTTTCGCAGGCAAAATCCAACCTCTTCTCCATGACAGAGACCTGGAATAAGACAGGCCACACAAAGACATAAAGAAAGAGAGAGGGAGGGAGCTAGAAAGAGAGGTGACGAGAAACTCACAAAGCCTGGAGAAACTCTAACAGATGACAATATGTAAAATGATTCTGTGTGGACGTGTTCTCCCGGAGTCTGTGTGCTTCCTCACACAGTCCAAAGACATGCACTTAATAGATGACTCTAAATTGCCCGTAGCTGTGAATGTGTGTGTGAATGGTTGTTTGTCTCTAGGACGACTGAGCAGCTTCAGATGACGCTGAATAGGCAGCACCTGACCCATAAGACCTCCTCTCAATCATGAACGTGGACACTCAGACGTCTGGATGAGGCACTGACATCCAAGACAGAGAGAGGTTCCCGGACAGCTGGTCCAGCAGAGAGGAATAAAAGAGGGGGAAACTAGAGGAAGATAGAAGAGAGAGACATACACAGCATGGCTTGTGAGAAACAAACAAAAAAAAATCTCTGGTTTATCTTACCAAATTTAAATTAACAAAGCAGATACAAAGCACTGGTGCAGCTTAACATTGTCATTAAACCACATGAAAACATGATATTCTTATTGAACTCCATTAAAACATCACAACACTGTGAAAAGACATTTTAAAGATCAGTCTCGTGAGCATGTGAACATCTGCTACTGCACAGGCCATCAGTGTCCTCACCTCACCTGACTGGCTGTTACTCTGCTGGCTGGACACTGTCTATTCGGAACACCTGCAGCATACTACATGTGGGAAATACCCTGCTGTCAATGTGTGTGTGTGTGTGTGTGTGTGTGTGTGTGTGTGTGTGTCCGTATTGGTTATTTTTACACTACAGGGGACAAACACCTCATTGATACAGACGAAAGATGAAAAAAACATTCACACACACTCATTTGAATTATAAAACAGGGATTGCTCATGTTTTCCAAACGTGCAGGATTATGCAACAAGTTCTTTAATTTACTGTAGTTTTAGAGCATGTTTGTTCACTGGTGATCAAATATATTTCTTAGCTTCACATTAACTGGTGATCAAATATATTACTTAGTTTTACATTAATATTAACATAAAGTTAGTGCAAACTAATAATAAAACTGTTGGATGTGCGTAAAAGACTGAAATCTGACCATCTGTTGCAGATTAAACACAATCTCTCTCCAAAGACATGGGGCAATTTATCTTTGATCCCCTCGCTCCAAAGTGGGAATATATTAAAAACACAGTCCTGTGACCACTGTTTGAACCTAAACACTTAGTCCCTGTAGTCCTGTACAGTGGCATAAACAGCATGAGAAACTCGGCGAGATGAAAGAAGACGACGTGTGGGAGGAGTGTGCGCACCTGCGGACACAATCAGAGCGCTGCCTTGCTTACCGGCAGACTGCAAGCTCATTGCCCCAGCAGGACGCACAAGCGCAAGACACCTGAGCCATAGCTATGGATGTAGAGGAGAAATCCCCCACCGAGGACCGGGAAGCACACCTCCTGGACATTAGCTCCAACTCATCGCCTCCACCTGAGCCCAAAGGTGCGCAGCTGGAGGAGACTCAGCAGCCGGAGAAACCTCCGTTCTCGTACGTGGCTCTAATCGCGATGGCCATAAAGGCGAACCACAATAAAAGAGAGACACTGGGCGGAATATATGATTATATCGTAACTAACTTCCCATACTACGAGAAAAACAAAAAAGGATGGCAGAACAGCATCAGGCACAATTTATCCCTCAATGAATGTTTCCTGAAGGTGCCCCGAGAGAACGGAGGGGACAGGAAGGGCAACTACTGGATGCTGGACCCCGCGTTTGAGGACATGTTTGAGAAGGGGAACTACCGGCGGCGGAGGAGGGTGAGGAGACCCTACAGACCCCCGAGTGCGCCTTACCTGTCCGGGAGCACTGTGGACTATCCCGATCCCGTGTACCTGCAGCCTTATGTGAACTCCTGGGGTCTGAGCCAGCCCAGCTCGTCCCAGCCTACCGGATACCCAACCCCACAGATCATCACCCGCAGCGGTCCGGTGAGCTCATACTGCCCGTCTTCTCACTTCCACCATCCTGCCGCCTACGGTGCTTACCACCGCCACGCGTCGGTGCTGGTCCCCCACAACGGGTGTCCCTACGGCGGAGTGACCCAGCCGATGAGCCCCGACGGAGGCACCGTGTCTGTCGCTGCGTGCCACCCGCAGTTCACCTCCTATACGAGGCAAGCGGAGGCGCCGCTCGCTCATTCATTTGACCTGTAGAGTTTATTCTGTTGTCAGACTCAAGGTTCACTGTTCATTTCAACGTGGCTGTCATTCGTCTGCCAGGTTGTGTTAAAGCTAAATGTTTGGCGGTTTGATGAGTTGTAAATTTCCTGGCTGTTATTTCGACTGTTCTTTTGTTTGTTTGTTTTTGACAGATATTGAATTTCTGTCAGTGCTCGATGGATTTTGCTTTTGAAATGGAAACGATCAAATATAAATTGCAGGAAGCGAGCTCATTTAAGTCAGAGGCTTAGTTCATGCCTTATTAGTTAGTCATAACAGACATAACTGGTTTTCTTTGTGTGTGTGTGTGTGTGTGTTTCATTTGACTTTTTTTTTTTTTTACATTTATTCTCTTATTTTTGAATAAGGCATTTACATTTGAATCTCTGTATTATTTATTTCTTTTCTCTGGTTTTGTTCCATTCTCCGAGCTGCTATGCAACAGTTGGTGACACTGAAGCACTGATCATTTCTTTCTCTTGTTCGATGATGAATGTTTACTTGATGTAAAATACATCATGTTTGTTCAAATAAAATGTTATTTTTGCATCAGATACTCTCATTCATTCACTTACCCCTCTGCCATTTAGTACGACTTGCAATGTTGCAACAATAGACCTAATAACAATAGCAATAATAATAATGATGTTAAGATAAAAATGATTTGTAATACTAGTAGGTATAAATAAAACAAAGCATAGGTCAAAGTTTTAGAGGTTGCCTTGACATATATTTGATATTATATCATAAACATTACAGTATTATAGGTGTTATAATGCAGCTAAATGTTCAGAAGGTACTTATTATTGAAATCGTACAAGATAAAACAGTCATAAGTGGCATTTTTTAATATTTTTATAGACTTGTAATGTGCTGTACTCTCAAAGATTTAAACCATGCGAGGGAAAAGAAGACTCTCCCACATTCCAACACTCTCACACCCCCGTTTACTACACTACGCGTTACTGTAGAATCAAACCAAAGTGTGATTAATTTCGATTTTTATAATCAATAACACCTAAAAACAGTTCAAAGGTGGCCAGACATTTTAGATTTGCGATATAGTTTAATCGTTTGTTGTTTTATTGAATGGTACAGTCGACATAAGGGGGCGAAACGAAACATATTGTAACGCGTCCAAACGGTTACGCACGTTCCGTTTCCGTTTCATGGGCGTGGACAAAGAGGAGCCACTTTGCCGCGTGCGCTCTGGCGCCGTGTTTTTGCCGTGAAATCAACTCATCAACGCGTGATACATCTCTCATGATTTGTCAGCTCACTGACTGCTAACTTCGAGTTGGAAATGGAGGCGTTTCACCAGCTTCTGTCGGAGCACCCTGAGCTCATGTACAGCGGAGTCGGAGCCACGGTGTTCGTCGCCGGCGGAGCGCTCATATACAAAATTGCCACCAGGTAACTTGAAGGTTTTGTGACCGCGGCGCGTGTTTTCTAAGCTAAGACACACGTCAACGCTGGTGTAAAGTTACCAACAGTGGTTCACATTTGCATTGAGGTTTCATATTTTTCACACTGAAGCGACAATGTCACAAACTAAACTGTCCAACGGTGCTAACGGTGCTGTTTATCTGCGCTAGCCAAACCGCTAACTTTGCTAACCGCTAACTAACTTCATGCTACATAGTTTTGTGACAGTAACTCATTTTACACATCGCTGATGCAACAAAACTATCGTGTGCACGGGTTTATGCCTAATATGCGATCGTTTTGTGTGCATGCATTACCGTCATCAAAATAACTTTTGCACGTCAGTGACCTGAAACCAGACAGTCCACTGCACTTACTCACTACAAAAGACAGACACCAGACATGGGACCAAGCCACACATGTGCAAGTCTCAAGTCTTAACCTTCAAGTCACAAGTATTTCTTTTTTCTTGGGCAAGTCAAGTCACCTTTGGCGTATTGTTGTACTTTTAGCTGCAGAATCTGATCAAGTGAAAGGCAATAATAATAATAAATACATTTTATATTCACATTACATTACATTGCATTTAGCAGACGCTTTTATCCAAAGCGACTTACAGAGGAGGACATAAGCTGAGAAAGGTGTAAAGGAGCACAGAGTAGTTGTTAGTTTTGTTAGTTTTGTTAGGCAGGGAAGCATTCTCGAAACAGAAAGGTTTTTACAAGTTTTTTAAAGGTCGAAAGGGATGTTGGGATGCTGTCACATTTCATGTTCACACTGAAAACATGATGTGAATAACACTCAAGTCAAGTAAAGTCCCGAGTCTTAAACTTCCAAGTCCGAGTCAAGTAAGTCTCAAGTATTTTTTTTTTTTGTCAAGTCATAAAAACGGCGACTCAAGTCTCAAGTCCCCATGTCTGACAGATGCTCCCTCGTCTATATGACAGTGATCCGCGCGGAGCTCATGTTGTCTTTGGATCCCACCTGTAGGTCATAAAACGCGTATTCAAGTTTGATTAACAGTGTCATGTTGTATCTTTTTCTCTTTTTATTTGCAGAAAGAAGCCGACCCATGCCAATGTAAACTGCTGGTTCTGTGACCAGAACACAGTGGTGCCCTATGGGAACAGGAACTGTTGGGACTGTCCCAACTGTGACCAGTACAATGGCTTCCAGGAGGTAAGTTTTTAAATGGTGACTGGACTGGACAGTAGGTGCTTTTACACTACATATCTTAATTCATGCACGTTCATACACAGATGACATGCAAGGTGCAAAGTGTTCATCGGTTTCTGGGAGCTTACTGTTCGGACACGTTCACGCACCGTTGGTTCACACACAGCATCAGGAGCAATTTGGGGTTCAGTATCTTGCTCAAAGATACTTCAACATTTAGGAGCTGGGGATTGAACCACTGATCATCTGGTTAGTGGACAGCACGGTCTACCCCCTGAGCCTCCTGAGATTACCCCTTGTGAATTGTTTTCTCAGCATGTCTGTGAACTGCAGTGATTTCTTCTGTAAGATGTGTGTTTTCATGTCGTTCTTCTTGTTGCTCTGTCTTGTTTTCAGAACGGGGATTACAACAAACCCATCCCAGCACAGTACATGGAGCATCTGAACCACGGAGTATCCGGTGGCCTTCCCTCATCTGAAACACCCAAAACACTGCAGTGGGTCAACTGTCAGATGCTGCTTTGCAGGAAGTGCAATAACAACCAGTCTGTCAAGATAAAGCAGTTGGCCTCATTTAGCCCCAGGGATGATGTATGTACCATGCTATTTTCTTCTTAATATGACACCATCTCTATCTGACAACTGTAAACACTAAATTTATTACTGTCCACATCGTTTGTAGGAGAAGTATGACGAGGAAATTGAAGCCTACAAGCACCACCTGGAGCAGACCTATAAGTTATGCAGGCCCTGTCAGACGGCTGTGGAGTATTACATCAAATATCAAAACCGTCAACTTCGAACAGTGCTCCTGAACCACCAGCTTCGACGCAGCCGAGAAACAGACAAGGGCTTCGTAAAGGTCAGTGCAATTCAAAGTACAGTTCTGCAGACACCTGACATGCAAAGTCAGTGAATAAATGACTAAATACATTTGCATTAATTTACATGAAGCATAATAAGAAAACAAATGAGGATTATGCTGAGATGTAAGAAAAGTTTGACAGACACTCGGTCTTGGAGAGAAATTGTTGACCACACTAATGAACAACTTGTCGTAATCTGTCTGATAATTACTCCATCACTGTTATTCAGTGGAACATAGGGCTGGGTATCGATTCAAATTCCAAGAATCGATTCGATTCCGATTCTTAAGACTGAGAATCGATTATCACAATCCGATCCGATCTCAATTCGGGTTAGTGTTATTAAAACCATTTTTTTGGTTGCCTGAAGCCCTCATTTTCAACAACGGAATATGGGCGCATATCTTTGCAAATGTAACCCGCAATCGCCTCAGTTATTTTAAGAGAACGTACAGAAGTGGCTGGTAGTTGTAGAGTTTTCCCTGAGTGTTCTTTTGTCTGTAGTTTTATTATATTTCCAGTGAATTTCCATTCTTCCCACGTTTATGAACGCATCATAGTCATTACGACGGCCACACAGGCCTAGTGGAACATGAACATTATAAAAAAATATCCCCACGTTGTTTAAAGGTCTAGTGTGTATGACTTTAGTTGCATCTAGTAATCGCTGAAGAAGAAAGAAGAAACAACACTTGATAGGCCCTGCCTAGAGTGCCTCCATGAAAGAGGACCCATTTTTAAGTAGTTTAAGTAACAAAAACGAAAAGATTCTTATTTTGAGGTGATCAGATTGTCCCACATCGGACCTATTACTATTTATAACTTTAAAGAAAGGATATTAAAACTCCATTCAGATGGGAAGTGATTTTAATATGGCATATTTTTGTATGTGTGCGATTCACTTCCGCTACGACATCCGCTATAACATGAATCTCTCAACATTAGTCTTTGCACAGCTTTATTGATTTCCATATGTTGTGGTAATGTTACAGTGAAAACACTTTCTCTCTCTTGCAGAGCTCCTACTCTGCGTCTTCTCCCATGGGGGTCATCCTGTTACGAGTCCTCACCTTCCTGATATGCGCTTTCCTAGTTGCCACATCTTTCTATGAATTACCCGAGCAGCTCACCTCGCTGAGTGGCACACAGACGTTAAGTGGTGGCGTCATTCCCCCAAAGCCTAAACCCTCTAACGAATCCACCCACACCAATGAAAGCAGTGGAGGTGTGTCTGTGTGGCAGGGTCTGCTAGAGATGCTCCCAGACAAGGCCATAGAAAATGCCAAGCTGGTGTGGCAGCATGGAAGGGACAACCAGCTGGCTGTAGTCTCTGTCGGCCTGCTGACTTGTCTCTCTGCTATCTTCTTAGCAGGACCTGTAAGGTAAGCAGTCACCCCCTCCTAATTAAGGTTGTCCCAATCAAGTTTAATTTAGGTAAAAACTAACTGTGCAAGCTCACGTGTTTCTGCGTTTTCAGGTTGAGGAGAATCGATGCTGTGGCCTCTGTGCTGTGGTTCTGCCTCCTATGCCTCTACCTGGCTGAGACCTACTTCACGGGTGCCTTGAGCTGGATGGACACAGCCAAGCTCAGTATCATCTCCCTCTGTTGCCTAGTCAGCTTTGCCGCTGCTGTGGCAACTCGCAAACCGCTGGGTCCACGAAGAGCCAGATATCGAAGGTCAGAATCTGAGCAGTAATGTTCGAATTGTGTTTGAGACATGGGATTTTGTAAAGAGTCCATGAGTGGTTGGCGTTCATTAGAACCAGAACAAAACACATAATCTATAACTGTCCGCATTATTTTTTACTTGTTCCTGAACAGTAAAAGGAACATGCTGTTTTTAATTCACTGTCCATTTTTAGGCAAAACTCCTTTTTTCTACTGCTGTGTGCGAATGACTGTGAGGTTATGACGTGTGAATGGCAAACTTAAAGCATTGGTGTGTGTGAGTGTGTGTGTGTGTGTGTGTCTGTGTGTGGCCCATGATGCAAACAAAAGTCTAGTACTACTTGCTTAATCACATCAAAACCTCACCTTCAAGCACACATGCAGTTGCCTGACGTGTTAAATATTTTTCAGTCAACGGTATTGCTGCACAAAAATAAGATGGTATGGTATGACGAGCTCCCAATCCCTCTGATTAACAGATCAGTGATAGATTTCTTATCTTTGGACACTTTCAGGGAGGGAATCATGTAATCAAAAAGGAATTATTAATAAGACAACACTAATAAAACATGTTGTAGGAGTTTAATAATATTCAAGCACCCAACTAGAACTAGCGCTCTACACTGTACTAGACTATTTAACAGCCTTTTGAATGTACTCATTTATTTATTAACCCTTTGGTGTAGCTGCGAGTTGAAAATCGTGTACTAACTACAGCTGCATGAAATACTAATTTGTGAAGGCACTCCAGGCCACGCTCAAGATGTGGCTTTTAAATTGTGGCATCCCTATTGCCCGTATTCCTTCATATAAACAATGAGTGACCTTGGATATTGTCAAAAAAGTGTTCATCAGTCCTCGGAAGCCACGATTTCTTTATAACTGATTCTGTACTGAAGGCCACCATCAGTACTGAAGCAGCTGAACGGTTGGTACAAAGCTGGAAGGTTTTTGTGATCATATCTGTGATATGTGGTTATGTTTGTAGTGACATGGCTGCCACAGACAGCCCAACAGTAAAAAAAACAATATGAATTTTAAAACCTGATAGTGTGAGAGATGGTTCATGTGCTTATTTCCATGCCTGGGAAAAGTAGTTACTAGTTTATCAACGTTTTTCCTAAAGTAAAAATTCATTCAGAGATTTTGCTGTTTGACGCTCTTCTCCCGTCCCCATTGTTGTGATCTGGAGCCTCGGTGCTTTCCATTTGGATTACGCTTCAATATTTTCCTCTGCCTTGAAATGATGCATGACCTTCACTCTAAGCCAGTAATCCCTGCAAAACATTTTTCTAAATTATTTATTTACTGCGCTTCTTTTGTTTGTTACCCCTCTGGTGTGCCCAAAGCTGATGCTTCAAAATGGTGCCTCTAGGTGACTACATGGCAGGTGCCTGGCTTGTCTTTTCATTTCTTGTCATGTCCTTCTAGAAGTTTCTAACGGCCTTGAACACGCAAACATTAAGAAGTGCAACTGAATATGGTCATTAAGTAGTTTAAGGGTCATGAAAACTGTAAGAATTATATAAAGTTCTAAGACTCGATTTAGTTTTTCCTCACATGTGCTAACACAAGATAATCCTCTGCAAACTCAGCAGCATTAAAATGCTGGACTTTAAGTTTTATTGACGCTGTTACACACAGGTAGAGTTGTTTTTCATACTAGTATTTCAAAAGAAGTCTCAAAAGAAGTTTTAAGCTTAAAAAATAGATTTCTTTAGCACTTACTATTGCTTCCTCAATCACCTCCAGTGAACCTTCCTTTACCAACAGTTTAACATGTTGATGTATTAAAAACACTGAACGTTTCTTGCCAATTTATGTCTTTTACTTGTTTTGTTTTACTTTGGTTGAATGTATTGAGTAATGGGGGATATTTATCTGACAGTAATGTGAAAAGGTACACACTAATAGCTGTAGAGGGTGTTTGTATTTGGTTGGTAGAGTACTTTAACTGTGGGGTTTAAATTGCATGTTGTGATGTCCTGTAGATGGAGTTATGATCTCAAACCAGCACCTTTGGTGCAGGAGACTCAGAGCTTTAAATTGTAGATTTTTCAGACAAAAGTGTTACCAAATGTAAGAAATTAAAGATGCCATTTTTAGGTTATGAGGAAAGCGTTAACTCTGATAATCCAAGGTATTTTGCCTCAAATGAAGATATTAGAATTCTATATATTATACATCAGTAATGACCTAGAATGGTTTTCTTTTGTTCCTTTCATAAGCTGCATCCTGTGACAAACTGCATCTTAAACACTTGACAAAGATAATATTTCATCAAAACTAAAACATGTTGCAAAACTCTCTTCTAGTTAACGCACAACTTTGCTCTATTGCATTTATATACCCCAATGAACGTGAGACAGCCAAAAATGTTTGAATAAAGTATGGCGTACTGGAGAAGAGTTTTATTAAAGTTCTCAAGTTAAGAATATGATAATATTTCAAAAATAGCATGTATTTATATTTTGTTTGCATGTTTAAAATATGCAAAATGTATTATCTTTGCCAAAGTTTGACATGCTGTGCTGAATAGTTTGTGTTTGCTGTAAACCTCCAGTGTGCATGTTTGTTATGCTATGATATATGCATAATATTAGCCTGAGGCTATTTCTCTGTGGTTTTTAGAGAGTCCTGTAACATCCTGATAAGCTGTATGACTGCTGACTTTCCTTTGTGTCGAGCTGTAGAAGCACTGCATTCAAACTTCCTGTATGTTAATCATCATCAAGTTTAATCTGCCCTATGAAACTACAGCATTATACCAATGCCACCAACATATTTGTGGTGTTTTTAATAATGATAACTATAAAACTACCTTCTTTACTAATGTAGCCGTGAATGTTATTGTTTTTACCACACCGTGTTACCCAGTATGTAGCCAACAAATGTGATTGTTTGATACCTAAATGTTTTAGAAATGTGTCTGTTGCAGAAACATGCATACTTGATAGTTAAATAAAGTTTATTATGCCAAATCTTGCTACTTTTTACACTTTTTAAAAACAATTTGCTATTCCAATCTATTCTACAAAATAAGCTAGTGAAAAAACTTATTTCAATTTGACCAGTTACTGTTTATATATATCTATATTCTGTAGCAGCTCAGAAATGGAGCTCCGTCCATGTTGAAAGGTTTCCTGCAACATGCACAATAAAACATAGCTGTTGTGTTTTGGGTGCTGAAATTGGGTGTCTTGCTTTTAATGTGAGGCTCCAGCTTGAAGACTTTGTAGGAATGCTTGTTGTACATGGAATGTAATAAACAACTAGTGAAAGGATATGCCTTCTTTGTTTGTTTTCACCGTCTTGTCTGCTTGTGTATGTTTCTCTCCAGTTTTTGATACGGTAGTTTTATTGCACACTATCAGTTAAAGTGAAATTCCAGCTTTATCTGACATAAAGCTGGAATTTCACTTCACCAGGACTGCTGTGATTCTTCTTTTATTTTTGTAGATAGATAATGCTCAGTTGCCACTGAATAGACACGACTTTGACACGTAACATGTATGGGCCACTGACTGTGTTGTGGAAGTGTGTGTGAGTTGGAACTTTGTTGCTAGGCAGCATTTCTTCTGGAGCTTTTGTTCCGTCTTTCCGTCTTTCAGCTGCTGCAAGTTGCTCGACAGCTGCAGCAGCATTTCAGTGACAGCCTCGATGCTTGCTGTAGCTGCCACCATTTACGTGCTCACATTAAATGGATGTAAGAGCTGCATGGTCCAATGTTTCGGCACTGATTTGCCATCGGTGTAGCATTAAAGACTACTTTCATTACACATGAAGCCACAAATTAGGCTGTGGAGTCATCTTCTGTAACTATTATTCTTTTCTGTAGTATTAAAAACCCTTTGACAGCTTTGTTATAATTTTGATTTCAGGTAGTAGACGTTGCGTTGCTCTTGTGTTACAGATACCTTGCAGGCAGCTATGCAGTCCCCTCCTACAGCAGCCAGACTCCTTTCCTCTCTCCTGACCTGGCAGACTCCTTCATCCCCACCCCGCCCCCTAACCTCTCTAAGCTCATCAACCGCCAACAGAGTCCTCGTGAGCGCAAGGCCTCCCCCTCCTCTTTGCCTGGGCGCCTCAACAGAGCCCTCTGCCTTGGCACCATCCCCTCCCTCACCAGGACAGGTAACTTTTCTCTTGTTGAAGTAGCCGGTCACAGCTGGGAACATTCAGCTCACAACTGCCTACAGTTGTTGCTTGGCTTCTCATAGCTGCTCAGGCATGTTTGATCTTGAGTCGCTTGTACAAGTGTAGTTCATTGCATACAGACAAGATTTATGTCTGAAGGATTGTTTCCTAATTATGAAATGTCACATGCACTGTATGGTTTTATGCCTTCTTTTTTTTTTTATAAACCACACAGACTTTTTTAAGACACTTTTTTATCGACTTAACTCTATTGTGGTTTTCATGATTTGCATAAGACTATACATTTTAACACTTGTTAGAAAATTATTAGTGCTACAGTAGATGGTTCAGTTACATTATTCTATCCTTTAAAGCTGAAATTATTAGTGGATTAATAAGGTAGTCGATCAACTTTTTGTTGTCATATTTTGACTTTGACTTAACGCTAACCCTAACCCTCTGCTATCTTTTTTCAGATTCTGGTTACCTCTTTAGTGGAAGCAGACCAGCCTCACAATACAAAGACTCCCCACCCTCAGGTATTAAAACTCATGGTGATTGTGTGATCTCCACTCTATCCTGTATTTTAAACCACTTTAAACCCTTTCAGATCACGTAATTAATTTCTTTGCTGCATTTCCGCACAGACTACTTTTCACTGAAGTCTGGGAGTCGCCCATCATCCCCATGCCCCTCTCCAACTCCTTCAGTAGCTGGGTCTGTTACATCCACTTCAAGTTCTGCCAGGCATCGGCGTCCCCTCATCAGTCCTGCTCGCCTCAACATCAGCGGCCGGAAACTCCGACTTTTCTCAACAGAGCCAGAACCCACGCTCATGTCCCCACCCGTGTCTCCCTCACATTTCCAGACCTTTTCCACTTACAGTGGCTGCTTCTCACGGGATATATCACCCTTCCAAAGCCAAAATGGTAAGTACAGTTTATAGGTTGGTTGCAGCAACATGCATTGCAGTGTCATTCATCAAACCACCACCAGATGGCAAAGTTAAACATTCTCAACTCCTATCCCAAAAATCCTACACATAATTTTAAAGAGAGAAAATATTTTACATTGATTGTTAGCTTCATGTTACAGTGGTTTAATGTATGATTTTATGATTTTTGCAGATTTGAGTTCTTTAAGGGACGGCACAGTGATCGAGGAGGAGGAAAAGCCAGACAGCTCCTCCGGGTCCTCTGCATGCATGGTTGGCACTACAACACAGGGGCTGGAGAGCACCCCTCCCCCAAAAGGTAAGAAGTCTAATTTAAAAGTGGCAGGGAGACAAATCATGTGTCCACAATCTGACAGACCTAACACTGAATCTACCACATTTATTTTCATGACTTGTTTAACATCACAGCATCTTGGTCCTGGGAAGTCTTAAATACAATTGTAATTACAGCCTCTCCATACTGTGAGCAAAGACACTCAAATGCAATTTCAGTGTAAGTGATGAGGGATTAATGCTATTGAAGAGTCACAGTGGGAATCTTTATTCTGAACTACTTTTGCGCTCCCCCTGTGCCATAGGAACATTTTTTTTTTTGTTGGTCCACTGCCAGTTTAGGGAAATGTTAAGCGGATACTAAATAGAGGTGAGATGATGTAATTGTAAGTAGTATGTGGTGTAACTAAATGCAAAATATTTGCACATGTAAGGTGAGATCAGAATCCGGAGACTCTAGGCTCGACAAGAACAAAGAGGCTAGCGGCTCAAGGCTACATTACAACACACCCAAATATCCAACCGCACTGTCTGAGGTCCTGTTGCATTGTGGGAAGTTTAGGTGCCATATTTAGTAATAGTAATGTTTTATTTTAAACTGTCCATCGGAAATCCGACAATGTTGCAATGCTGGATTGCAGAACAGCCGAGTTCCCTGTTAAGAGAGGTGGGGGCCATATGATTGGATGTGATTGTTATGAAAAGAGATAATATAATGTGACATGAAATAAAAGCATCATTGAAGGGAAGTGTCATCATGAAGTCAAAACTGACTTTTCAAGGTATTTTGAAAGAAGTCTATGAAATAAAAATGAAATCCAAGAAAACTCATCAAAATAAGATTATATAATGAGTTGAGTTTAAATAGTTATAATTAATTAGGTCATTTATAATGTAGTGTCTTATACATTTTTTTTATTTAAATATTGAACACACAGGATGTGGTGAAGTCTGTAGCTTCATGCATGTCTGCCTACTTCTGTAAGTGAGTGAAACAAATATGGTTCATTTGATGTGGATCACTGATGTCTGGCTGATACCAGATCTGCTTTATAAGGCCAGGATCGGATCATTGCATTGTAAGCTGCGTCTTAGGCAATATTTATTTCTTTAAGTCAAACACAAAATGGAAAACCTTCATGACACATTAATGACTCATGGACGATGATTCTCGTAGCATTGATTAGCTTTTTCTGTGACGTCTGCAGGTGTCGTGAGGTCTCTTATCTGGCCGGGGCTTTTATTAGTCAGCCTGACTGCCAACATGTTGTTCGCCTGCCTCTATATGTACCACAACTGGGGATGAACTGCCGACGAGTCTGCTGCTGTTCTCTTGTGACCTGCACGGAGCGAGTCGTCCTTGGTCATGTCTGTGGACCCGGAGGTCCTTCAGCAGAGCCAGAAAACATCACCTTTCTGACAGTTACTTACTGCTTAGTGAAAATACAGATGTCTGCTGACAGATTTTCAGCGTTGTACCTCCCATTTGATTGGAGTTACAAAAGAACTGTGTGGTGAAATCAAACATTACACGATTCATGACGACGTAAAAATATTTTGGCTTTTGTGATCTGGCCTGGTTTTGTCTCTTGGTTTGTCACTGCTCCTCTTACATGCACACATGCGCATGTGTAATTGATTTAAAAGGCTCATGTCTTGCACTGATGGCTTTTTAAAAACCATTCTGTGAAGCGTGCAATAAACATGTACTGTTCAGTCGATGCTGCTTGGACACAGAGCGTCATGTCTTACCTACTTGTAATGATTGTAATGAGTGCATTACTTCTCCCAACTGACTAACATCGCCAGTTCTCTACAATAGTCAAAAATGGACCTTTTTCACAGCAGCCAGTCACATGGAATAGTCAGGTCAACGCAGGTGTTTCCAATGATACTAATTTAGGTTAGTATTTAATTAGTATCACTGGTAACACCTGCATTGACCGGACTATTTCATGTCAAAACGGCTGCTGTGAAAAAGATTTGTTCAAAACGTAAAGCAGCATGTTATGTCCATGCTGTAAAGTTGCAGTTTTGCATTTTTGAAATTTGTACAGAAGTTTGTAGTGTCCTAATTTCACAGCACTGGTGTTTGCCGTTGTGTTACAATGTATAAATCAGCTGAGAAAGAGTGGCGTTGTGTTATGATGTATATTTCAGCTGGGAAAGAGTGGCGTGTCAAACTCTACCCTGCTTGGTTACACGGTTTACAGTCAACATTTTTAATATTATGCTCCTTTATATCTTATACCAAAGTGACACATGTCACAGTCCTTCACTACAGAAATAGTTCTCTTTCACCAAACCGTTTAATGTTCAGTCATATCTTATAGATATCCTGTTCACAGGCTAGTTTGACGCTGAGATTGTTTTTCTCCTAACTGAGCTGTGAACTAAAGTATACAAGTCTTTGCGTATAACTTGTAGTCAGACATCAACATATGAAATTGATTTTGCACTTACTGTTTTTCTCTTCTGTTTGGTTGTGTTATGAAATTGTTCTATTAGAGATGAAGAGCACAGACGTTTGATTATTGTGTGTTGAACATATGAGTAACAAAACATTGTACATTTTGGACGTGTAAGATGTGTGTAAACAGGTTATATTTAGCTTGTTTTGCTTCTCATGTAAAAAAAAAAATCAAATGTTAGTCTCTGGGATGTTTATGTTCATATTGTTAAATGCACATAATTTTTTGAGAGGAATAATTTTGTCATCTGAGTAATTACTGGGTTTTGTGTTTTTTTTTTTTTTTTTTTTTTTTTTTCCTCAGATGCTAATTTTGATTTGTGGCAATTTAAAGTCCATTTGCAAGTTTATTTGAAGTTATTTTGAGCCAAAATCTGAGAAAACTGAAATGTGCTACTGAAAAGACATCTAAATGAATGATATTTGTCTAATCATACTTAAGAAAACTATCATTATACCATATAATGAATAATAACCTTTCAACATACTGTTTACATTTTGCATTTGTACTTGTGTAACTTGGCGTACGCTTATTTATTCTCTGAAAGGCTCAGTAACTGATATTTCCTGAATGAGAGAAACCTTGTCTTTCATTTAAAGTGTAATTGAAGAATATTGTGCTTTTTCGCTGGATCTAACATAAACATTATGTCAAATCAAGAGTGTCCATTTCAAAGATGGATTTATGTTCTCTAATATTTTCACTAATTGTTTGAAAGGTTGTTTTTTCACTGTGTTCTGCAATGTCTGCAAAAGCTGTTTGGTCTGTGTGATCGATAAACATTGGCTTGTTTCAGTCGGACCCATACTTTTTTAATAAAGTGTTTGTTTTTTTTCCTAATTGTTTTTTTGTTATTAAGAATTTACTCTGATTAAACTCTTATTTCCAGATGGCCTAGTTGATGCTCTCGCCCCCTTCTGGCACAAATAGCACATTGCAGTTCATCTCCAGCAGCTTTCCCCTTTTAGCTTGTTCTTTAGTCTGATGCTGGAAGGGAGTCAGACATGTAAAATATTGCCATAGCAATGAAAGACTGAATTTGACGCAGTAGATGAGAGGGCAACTAGAAGTGCATTACTGACCGAGCAGTCAAGGACAAACGAGATATTGATGGATACCAGTAATTCTGTTCATAAACAAAGCTGTGGAAGTGCACTCACAGATTTTGTCGCAAATTTCATCTCCAACATTCCTGATAATGTTTGCACACTCAACACAGTTGAGTTTATTTTCGTAAACCTTGAGCCAGTAAATATTTATATTCAGCTGCTTGAAAAATAAGACAAAGATCATGTATTTTCTTACTGAACAATACAATTGCTCACTGTAAAAGGAACTGTCGCTTTCACGGTGAAAAACTGAAAACAGAATCTTACCGTAATAAATACAGTATAACTGTTTCCAATATTACAGTAAAATAATAGTACTGTTGATTTTTTTTTGTTAAAAGTTGGCATTTTATTCCATATTAATAATTACAAATATAATGAAATACTAATATTTTACTGCACAATTAATAGCCTCTAATATAAAACACTACTTTATTCTGTATAAGTTTCCTTAAAATGCCATATAAATAAAGGCTTTGCCATCATATACTGTGTTTTACTGCTTGTGAAGGTTTTAAAAGTGGCCACATAAGTAGTAGTATCATTTTATCCCCATTTTTCAATTTAATACATTATTGCAGGTACTATTGCATTATGCAATTATTTATATATAATTTAAATCTGATTTTAAAAATTAAAACAATCAAAACAAATATTTAGTGACTTTAAGAGAGTTTTATCTTTTGACTTTCTAAATTGCTTGTACAAAGCAACCTATCGCGCTGTCTATTTCCTACTACAGTGGTCCCTCGTTTATCGCGGGGTTACGTTCTAAAAATAACCCGCAATAATCCGCGAAGTGAGTTTTACAAATATTATACATGTTTTAACCCCTTTATACACCTTTTTGCACGCATTTTATACAGTGCTCCCTTAGCCAATTTAGGACGCAGAACACAATGCGCGTTCATACTGTACAGTATGCTGTAAAAAAAAAAAGCATGCAAAATTACACAAAAAAAATCCGCGAAACAGCGAGTCCGTGAAAAGTGAACCGCGTTATAGCGAGGGACGACTGTAACCACTTATCCTTATCAGGGTCGCTGGGGCTGGAGCTGACCCCAGCTGACACTGGTGGGTGAGAGGTGTACACCCTAGACAAGACACCAGTTCATTACAGGGTTGACACATAGGGGCAAACAACCACTCATGCTCACATTGATCCCTATGGGTAATTTAGAGTTAAGTGCACATCTTTGGACAGTGGGAGGAAATACCCAGAGAGAAACATGCAAACTCCACACAGAAAGCCCCCAGCCGAGGTTTGAACCAGGAACCTTCTTGCTGTGAGGGCGACACATTAGTGACTGTGTGTCGGCTCATCAAGCAACCTAAATCAGTTGTCAGTTAGTGTTGCTGCTTCCCCGTTTTTGCTTGTTCAATTGGAGCCTCCTCCTCTGTGACTTTCAGAGCTTTTATCTTTGAAAAAGTTCTTGCTTGACCATTATTTACCACATACACCTTTCCAAAAGAGAAAGCCCATGCCTAGCACTTAACCTTGGCTGAATGATATCACTAGGCCTCTATAAAGGGAGCATGGTGAAGACGAGTCATTCTGAAAAGAAGAACAAGCTATTACCAATGTAACTATTTACCAGAAAACTAGCTTCTCATACCTAGATCTTAAATAATAATCATTTAGTGAAGCCCCTCCAACAGCTGTAGCCTTGACTCTTTTTTCCCCCCTATTTTTTCTTATTTGTCTCCTCTTTCAGCATCTATCTGCTACCACACAAACAGACCTTTGATAGTTTTTATGTATAGTTTTCATCCTCTTTGCTAGTGTCCCCTGTGGGGTCCCTCTAGGATCAATCTTAGGTCCTTCCTTTTTGTCAGATCATTCAGAAGTACTGCATGCATTTCTTTAAAACTGTTAATACTACTATAACTGCCATGCTGTTATATCTTCTCCTAACTCAAAGCCCCTTGGGATTGTCCCAAAAACATCAAAAGTTAGATGTCTGTTTTAGGTTTAAACTGTCTACATCGAACCATCAGCTAAAAATCTTGTCATCTTTGATTCTGAACATTGCTTGGACAAACAATTGAATTTTGCAGTCAGCACTGTTTTCAAGCCCTTTATATCATGATCTGAAGAAAGTTATTCATGTCTTAAAGCAGTGGTTGTTTTTATTTTTTCTGCCATTTTTTCTCAATGATTATTAAGATACGGGAAGCAACTAATAAAAAAGGATTCAAGTTGAATTTGAGTCAAATAAACGTCAGCTAGAAGGCATCAGTAAAATCTTTTGTTTATTTTTCCTACATAAACCTTGATTGAACTTAGATTAGCTCCATACTTTTCCCCTGGTCATCCACACTCTCTATGCAGTGACTCAAATGCAGTGAGAATCTGTGGTTTAAAGGAGCAGTTGGACAATTTAGAAAATAGGTTTATCCAGTCAGTTATATCTGTCTTAGTCTTTATGCTAAAGCTTATCTTATCTTAGCATAAAGACTAGAAACGGAGGGAAGCAGCTAACATGGATCTGTCCAGAGGTGACAAAACTTGACCTCAAACACTCACTAACACCATATCTTGTTTGTTTAATCCATACATTTTGCAGTGTTATCAGTGTTATTTTTGTTGCATATTTTGTTTACAAGCATTACTTTTGTCATAGTCTTTATTTGTTAATAATGATGTTTTTGTAGTATTTTTACCTTTTGCATGAACACAGATGCGTGTGATCTCATTTTCTCAAGAAGTTTCAGTGAAATAACAGCAATACGTTGCACAATCCATTGAGAGAAAGCAGAAGAAAAAACAAAAGAGCATGCCTATAAAAAAAGAAGAAGAAGAAACACTGAAAAGTGAAGCGCAAACTTTTTAAATTTTCTTTCCTTTTTTTTTTTGGTTTCTCTTTGACTGTTGGGGCCAAAATTATGCTCATCCAGGAAGTCTAGACCCCCTTCTCAAACCCCCCCACCGAACTGCGGGTAAGCCAAGAGACTGTAAACAGGTCACACATCTGAATATCACATGACCAACCTATTAATATGTGTTCACTCGCTGTTACAATAACTGGTTTCCAGTTAAGCTGTTAACTACCAGTGATTTAATTACTAGAGTTATATATGTTTAATTTAAAGTCCAGCTCAAATGCTCAAAACTCTGCAACCCTCATGCATAGAGTATTGGGGTTCAAGTTTGAACTGCTGTCAAAAGCAAGTTTTATTTAGTTTTCAGCTGACAAAAGGTTAAACTTTGAGCCTTGTTTACTGACAGTGTTTTGTTTTTTTTTGCAGCAGATAGTTCACTGACTATTCAGGGGCGAAGGGTGGGAAGCAGGTTCATACTTTCAGTCTGCAGCTCTGGCCAAAAGTTTCTCTTCTGCACAATCACTTCCTGTTTTCACCAGCTGTTCTGAAGTGCACTTACAAACACATGTTTTGTTTTTCTAAATACACCAATCAAGCCTGCCAGATCTCATGTGCTCATAGCTGTATAGCCTAAGACATCATTCAACAGGAAACCAGAGTTTTCAGAGGTTTAGACCACCAAAACTCAGAATGTGCAGGATTAACACCTGCAAACCAAACTGAACTAACAACAACTGACAGACAAATGTTTAGTATGTTTTTATTCATCCAAGATGTGTTGTGCTGAGACATAGTCTGCTATATCAAGTCAAAACATTGTGCATGGAATAGATTAGAGTAAAAAGTTGTAATGTTGTGCTGCTCATGTTGGCCCCTCCATTTCCCCTTTTCACCAATGTACTACTGTGGTTTATGTTCCACTTCCATGAGAGCGGTGTCATTGTTCACTAGCTGCTGCAAACCTAAATTTGTCACAGATCTTATGGTTACTGTATGGAAATATGAAAAAGGAAGGCAGGTTTCCCATTGTAGAGTTTCAGTTAGATAACAGAGATCCCCAGCTTGAAAACTAAAATAAATAAAGGCTGGCATAAAAGTAAAGTTCACTGTGGGTGACGGTGAGAGTCGTCTGAACGCTGACTCAAAGTATTTTGTTGTTTTTATTAGCTAATATTTAGGGTGGACTGCTTAAATGCAGATTAACTAGATATGCACATGCACAATTACACCTCCTTTTAATAATATAAAAACATAAATAGTCATGTTACTGACACATCTAGTACCTGGAAATATACTTAACCTCAGTCTGAGTTACAAGAAACTAGGAGATACTTCTGGCCTATTTTGGGTCAGAGCGAGTTAGACAAGTTTGTGAAACTTGCAATGGTGGAAGGAAGACAAAGGGAGAAAGTGCCTGTTGTGTTTTAGTCTTTGC
Source organism: Larimichthys crocea (assembly GCF_000972845.2). NCBI lineage: Eukaryota > Metazoa > Chordata > Actinopteri > Sciaenidae > Larimichthys > Larimichthys crocea. The sequence continues at coordinate 18,280,817 of NC_040025.1, forward strand.
GTATAAACATTTACACTTACATTTAAAGCGACTTACAAAAAAGGGAAACAAGAAACATGTATAAAATATTGTCCGTAAATCATCTCTATCATTCTATTACTGCGTCATTGACAGAATAGTGAAGTTTCTTAATTTGATGACGATGATTAATGACGTAAGTGACGTCCTTTAATAGATTTTAAACTGACAACGTGAATAGGGTTGCAACAGCTTTTTTTTTTTCAGTAATGATTAATCATCTTATTTTTATCATCAGTTGATTACTTATATTTAATAAAGTCACAATGTCCATTCTAATTCCCCAGAGCCTAAGACGACATTTAAATTTAGTTTTTTTTTTTATCTGACCAACAGCCAAAATCCGGTGAGGTACTTGTACTTTGTATCGTATTTCTATTTCCCTTTGTACTTCTGTTCCAGGTCATTTCTGAGGGAAATATTGGACTCTGTAGTCTACTTCATTTGTTTGTCAGCTTTTAATAACTGAATATATCAGTAATAATAAATCTAAAATGTAATAAACAATATCATAACGGTCACAGGGACTACTTTTCTGCATATATTCTTTTCACATTTTATACTTCAGGTATATTTAACTCATAATACTTTTAGTTAAAGGAGCAGTGTGGGGGATTTTTGTAGATGCGGATTGCAACCCCCTCCACTCACACTTATATTAAGTATGAAGGAGAAACTACAGTAGCAAAGAAATGTGTTCATTTAACTATTATGTTTACTAGTGAAGTTGTGGTTTGCAGTTGTGTTTCTAATATTTTGGCCACCTGATATAGATGAGCAAGCCATGATATTAAGAACACCTCTCAAAATAATGTAGTCGAGTTTAACTCTAAAGCGAAACATATGAAGCTTCATAAAAGGAGAATTTATGGCAGAGTTGTTGTATTGGATCACATTGGATTGTACAGGTGTACCTAATGAATTGATGTATAAGCAACAATTATGAGTTGTTTTGCTGCTGCTGATGGGGTTTTTTTAACTTTGTGAGGACACAAATTTATTTTGTAAAGAAAAAATTAGAAGATGGAACTGACAAATATTTGAAATTTAGGAAGGACTGAAAAAGTGTCAAAATGGTTGCCAATTTAATTCCACCTGATTAATTGACTAATTGTTTGAGCTCTGAGACCAAAAATGGGTGGAGGTCGGAAGTTCTAGAGAGAGAGAGAGAGAGAGAGAGAGACATTTTACTTTCACTTCGCGCGAACTAAAGTTTTGGTGGACGGTCCCTTGGCGCGCAGGGAGCTGGAGAGGCAGAGCGCAGCCGCCTCTCGGTACAGGTCAGTGCAACAACATCGCTGCATGAATGACAGCGCACTTGACCGACGCAGGGAAACACTTCACCACTTCATATGAGCCGTACGAGCGCCTCGTCTGTCTGAGCTGGTTTACCTCACCTCACTTCACGGATAAACGCCCGAAGCCACCCTACAGCCGCCCGAGCGAGACATGTCACCGTGATGTTACAGCCTCCATCTTCGCTGCAATAAAAACCATGAAGAGATAACCGGCTTGTGGAGCTCACAGGCAAGTATCTGCGCTAACAGGTTGGCAAAGGCTTTCTTTTTGATATTAAGTTATAAGTTTTAGTCGGACAAAATATAATCATATTTTATATACCGACATGGAACTGCAAGTGCACCTTGATCTTTCTGTCCATTTGCTAATTTGAAAATTCTCATTTATAATTAGTTCCATCAGTGTATCCACGCTGTGGGTGTTGTAACATTCATTCAAATACATTTTCAGATAAATGCGCGAGTGAGCCTTACATCTGGCAGACAATGCAGCTCACACAGCACAAGTTTCCTCTTACTAAAATCAATAGTGTAGAATTACTTTATGGCAAACTGCTGAAGATTACACTCAAAATACAATGTTTTCTGTTTGCACAGTGCGTTGAATCAATTTGCAGGAAACGGGGCATCAAATTTCCAAATAATCTCTATATTTTTGTTTCAGTGTGTATAATTTAAGTGTCTTTTTCGTGTGTCCTCACCTTGTTTGACCCTTGAGCACTTCTTTCTGTGGTCTGTTAATGTGGACATGAATTAAGTCAGTATATTCATTTAGTGTATTCAGTATATTCATTCATATCACACACACACACTGTTTATGGATCCAATAAACAACCTAGTAAAGATAAATCATTCAGAGGTTTTAGGAACAAACAGTTTACAGAGTGTAACACAATGGCACACCAACATGCACTGTGACACATGTTAATAGTGGACATATTAACCCCGGCTGTGTTTCCTCTGGCTGGCTTGTGTTCCGGTGAGCAGCAGAGGAGCTGACGGTAAATGAGAGGCCGTCACCATGCCCCCGGGGAAGTATGGGATGCAGGAGGAATGGGAGAAGGAGGGGGACCAAGGGATCGTGATGGACTTCCTGCTGCCTACTGGGATATTCCTCAAATTCCCTGTGTCTCGAAATGACACCATCAAAAGCATCAAAAAAGTACGTCCCCCTCACATCCTCGTTTTATTATCAGCGACCACTTTTAGAGCTCAGAAAAACCTTTTAATAGAATATATTTTTTACCACTGATGAATGCTGCATAACATCATCATAGGCTGCATTTTAGCTGTTGAAAAAAAACAGTGTATATCTAAAAGATTTCAATTGATTGGCTGCAGTACAGCGCTGCGGCTCTGATGACCACGGTTGCGAAATGCTGTTGTTATTTACAATATTTACTCAATACGCTTTTAAGGAAATTGCTTGACTTAATATTACCTTCAGACATTAAACTAATTAAAACATCATGCAGCACCACAACAATGCTCGCTTGTGCTTTTGATTCATCTTGAAGTTTTGATGCAAGTGTTCGAGAAAAGGGAGCTACAGCTTTTCCTCCTTGGTATACACGACGGCCAGCTCTCTGCTGTAGCAGATCTGCTGTTAAATGTGAATGTGCCAGTTTCTATGCCAACAGTTCTGCCACTTCAGGCTGTTTGATTTAGCTGTGTTAAGTAATGATACTCTTGGAAGCTGCTAATATGATTAAGAGATTAAATGTCTTTTCAATCGGGGTAATTCACAAGGAATTTTAGAATATGTAAAAAAAAACAAAAAACGCCAATGTCGTTGTTTGTTCAATTGATTGTCGTATTGATTCATCAGAGTCATAGTGGTGGTTAACATGTTATTTTTCGACATTGTTGTAATTGGTTGATGTGTATGCAGGAGCATACATTTCACATGCACAGAGAACACACTGTACACTTCAGGTCATAAACACTGCACTCTCAGCCTCATGCATTGCTTTTGTCTCTTGTTTCAGATGGTTTGGAAAAATGCCAGAAGCGAGGCCCTGTTCAGTGCACTGGGTGATCCCGACGCATACGTCTTCACCTGCATCAACCAGACAGCCGAGAGGGAGGAACTGGAGGAGGAATCAAGGCGTATATGCGACGTGCGACCCTTCATGTGTGTTCTCAGGCTGGTGGCAAGAGAGGGTGACCGAGTGGAGAAGCTCACCAACACCCAAATCAGCCTGTTAATTGGCAAAGGTCAGCGGCATCCTTCTCTAATAGAGCTGAGCTGTCAGGGGTTTTTGGTGGTTGTTGGTACTGTTGTGGAGTGTAAGATAAGAAACAGACTTCTGTCATCGTCAAAAAGACGTTAATATCATGTAAATGGATCTAATAGGCAGAGCGGCTGTAGTCTGCTTTCAGTCCTCTGAATCACCGAACACATCTCTAATTTCCTCAGATATGCAAACAGAATAAATGATTAATACTTAGATTACAGTAATTAAGCGACACTTTCAGATTGTATCGCCATGTCCTCTCACCTCAGTACTGAGCTGACATTCTGTTAGTTGGCAATAACCAATCAGTAGTGACGATCTATCAATCCCAATGCCAGTTATGTCATTGTCGTTTTCATGTTACAAGGAAGCTTCAGTAGTCTTTGCTAGGAGCAGTTCACACCTTTCACATGAACTGAAGAACGATGTTGTTTTGTTGTTGTGTGAATTGTTGTTTCTGTAAGTCAACCACGACGACCTGCACAATGGTGTTGATTCTGGCAAAAGAAGGTGACCCAATCTTAATCCTGCATACAAAGCTCGGTTATTTTTCCAAGCAATGAAACAGTCATCACAACAAGCACAACAGCAGCAGTATTAGCATGGATGGAAGATGATTGACAACAACATTGGTTGAAATAAAACCTTCATGGAGGCTATTTTTCTTAGCCGGCTACCAAAGTTAGCAAATTAACACTTGAATAAAAAATAAATGTGTTCCTTGTTTGCTTTTATTCATGATATTAAAGATGTGGTGTAGATGAAGTTAGCTAAGAGCAATTGTAGCTAACTTGAAACACAGCTAGGCTAACTAACTAATGCTAATAAAAATTTTCCAGTTCCTGTAGCATTTTTAACACCATTAAAAATCTTACTGATATTATAATATATTTTTAATATATTCTATTTTTCCTTCTTCTCTAGACTTCAGTTCAGTCAGTCAGAAAATCTGTAGTTTTATTCTTCTAATAAATACTTGACCGGCAGATAAAGTAAATGTAAACAAGAAAATCATTTTTGATCCTTTAATTCTGTTCTTTCAGGTTTGCATGAGTTTGAGGCCCAGAAGAACCACGAGGTGAATGAGTTTCGGACTAAGATGCGCACGTTTTGCGAAGAGAAGGCTCAGGAGCGGCAGATGTTGCATTGGCAGCAGTGGATGGAATACAGCTTCCCATGTGACCTGGAGCCATGCTGCTCTCTGCCAGTGTGTGCGAGCGCAAAGTCAAAAAACAGCAAGATTTTCATCAACGTCAAGTTTGAGGCTTCTGATGTGAGTCATTTTTTATAAAAAGCTGTTAAGACAAATCAAATCAAATGTTATGGTATGATGGGGCTTTGATTGGAAAATCCACCTTGTGTAGTCAAATCGTGGAGGATGATTTTAAGTAAATATGAGCACTTTCGGAAATCCCCCTCCCACACCACAAACACCACCTTCAAAAGATCCACAGACATGAAAGATAAAGATACATTTTGTATGATTTTCTGTAAAGCTGGCACCTTTTATTTGTATTAAGTTACATTTGACTCTCACAGGAAAGTTTCATGCTGCAGCAGGACCCTCAGGACTTTCCAGTGGCTCTGATGAAAAGCGCCCTGAAGAAGAAGGCAACAGTCTTTCGCTCAGTGCGTCAGGAGCCTGAGGACTACACCTTACAAGTCAACGGGACCTGGGAGTTTATCTATGGGAAACATCCCATGTGCCAGTTCAAAGTGAGTGACCACAACAGCAGCACCTTTGTGCTAAATTGTTTTATTGTTTGACACATTTATTCCCATTCAGCATGAAGTAGAGAGACGCCTTTGGCACCAATCACAGCCTTGAGTTTGTTTGGATATTACGTCTGTATTAGCTCTCGCACATTTGGACACTTGAATTTGGTTCCACGAAAGGCTGCTTAAGCACGGTCAAATTTCATGAGGCAGTCAAATAAAAAGAAGCTTACAAGCCCTAACACATATTCTGGATTTGAACATCTGGATATAAGCATTATTGTTCTTGGGGTTGTTGCTGGAAAATATTTTTTTGCCTAAGACACAGTTCACATTCAATTATGTTCAATTCAATTTCATTTTATTTATATAGTGGCAACTCATAACAGAAGTTATCTGAGGGCACTTTTCACACAGAGAAGGTCTGGAATATAATCCATCAAGTTATACAGTTATCCAAGAATTTCCACCATGAGCGTTCAGTGTTCCTCGATGATATTTGCACCACATGATGCTTCATAGTGGTGATGGTGTGTTTTTTACTGATCTGTGGTTTTTTGATTATGAGTCTTCTTCCACTCCTACGTGCTTCCAGGCAAAAGTGATGTCATGTGAATGTTTTCCAAATGGGCGCTTTGTTTTTGCCATAAAGCTGTGGCTCGCAAAGCAGTTGGGCAACTTGATGCCGTTGGCTTTTTGGTGGCCTTCGTCATTAAAAGCCTTTTCATGAGGACACTCAATTTTTGAGGATACGGCTGTGCCATTTTTTGTAATTGAGGAACATTTAGTCTGTTGAAAAAATTCTTGTGTCCTTCCCCTGCTTGGTATTTTTATGATCTTGTGTCTGTTTAAAATCACCCTTTAACTTCGTTACGTAGCTAAAAAACTAACACATGCAGATGTGCAGAACCATTTGTCACTCGATGATTTTTTAAGTATAATATGTACTTGATGTATTTGTATTTGTTAATGAGGTTTTTATTTTCTTACTGGATGTGGTTGAATTTCTTTTCAGTGTTTGTTGTCTGCATTGTGCCGGTGAGCTTTGCAGGTGGCACATAATAGCTAAAATGAAATGTCAGATCAGGAATGGGGTGAGTCAGAGGTTTTGGTGACAGGAGACCCCAGTGTTGATTTTGAAACTCTGAAGTACCTGCAGGGTGACTCATATCTGTCTAGCAGCCCTGCAGAAAGGAACTGCATCCATCCACACATAATGAGATTTCGGCTGCATTAACCTACAGCAAATGAACAGCCTCCAGGAGTTAACCAGTGCTATCAGACCACTGGGAAATATCTGTGGGTGAACTGACTGATGGCTGTACCAGTAAACTCTCTTCTTCTGTCCCCTTGTGTCATCCATCTCTTATTTTTGTTTTCTCCCAGTACATTTTCTCATGTTTGAGAAACGGCCAAAACCCTCATTTAACCATGGTGCACCACTCCACCATCAGCAAGTACCAAGAGGAGCAGGGCAGAATGTGCAGCCAGGCATACAAGAGTCGGTCCTTGTCCAGACCTCCTCCACTGCCTCTGAAGAAGGTAAGAGGTCAGCTGACGGGTGTCGTCTTTCATTAACAGAGCAGCACTCTTTCTTTCTCTGTCTGCCTTCTCTGTCTACTCATCACAGTTGCTCTTCAACCAGACCGTGGACTTTGACACACTTGAAAAATGCTGCGAAACACAACGTTGATAATTTACATTTTTGCTTTTAGTTTGTTTTGTGGTATTTGAAGCTGCACTGGCAAAATTAATTCTGTTCTGTGTTTTTACCTAAAAAAAAATCATTAATATGAGCACTAAAGAAGAAAAAAATAGATGTTTTTCCTTTATCAAAGTACCTTAAATAACTCTGTTTCTTCCAGTTTGAAAGTTTGTTCCCCTTTTTAACTTTTTTTTTTAAGTGTACATTGTTGTATCTCTATCTCTTGTTGCCAAACAGGAAATTGTAGCAACAGCTTCACAACTTGAGACTTAAGTGAATGGTATGAGTGCAGTTTTAATCTACAAAATGGGCGGGAAAAATTACATTTCCTCTTTTCTGACTCCTTCCTACAGCAGAATACCTCCTCTCTGTGGTCCATCAATGAGCCTTTCTATATTCACCTGCTGCAGGGCAGCCGAGTCAATGCAGACGAAGGAATGAAGGTTGGTGTGGTTTTGTGTGGGTTTTCTCTCACTTTGCTGCTCAATGAAGTGTGGCATTCACTTGTTTACCAATATCTCAATTTCAGTTGTACGAACAGCGGGGTTGACATGTAAATGACAGGGTCACATGGTTTAGACCACACGTTTCCCATAATTCATCAAGGCGGTTGGTTAAAACTTCAAAACAGGAAGTGGGGAGGGCTCTATCTGATTTTTACGTCTCATTCTGAGGCCTAGATTCTAAGAAAAAGAACAGACTTCATGCTGTCTCCCTGTCTCGCTTTCAACGCACTTCTTTTTTTGAAGGCGATGCACGCATGTTACTATTGCAGACATACCCTGACCTATGTTGAAATGTGTTAGAAAAGTCTCAGTGTTTGTTAAACTTAAGGTTTCACTACAAATGACTTGTAAGCTTTTAAGAAATATGCAGTGAAACTGCATATTCAGTTTTTCCATGTACTTTTTTTTTTAACCAATTTGACAAAAAAGAAAAGAGTGAGAACTCACGTAGGGAACTCTATTAATGTGTGTCTTATGTTTGTGATCCAGTTTCGTAACTAACTGTGTTACTGTTTAAATGGGTTATTAAGTATAAGTGCACTTCCGGCTGCTGCCTTAGAGCACATCTGACTGATGGTGAATTTGTCCTGTCACATAATTATGAATTGTCATGTCTGCAGTTGGCAGGCAAAGGTTTAAAAAAACACAGCCCGGGGGAGAATAGCCACTTATATATTTTGTTAATATAGATTCAGACTATCTTGATTTGCCAAAGGGCAGGAGCTTAATGGTCATGCAATATTGATTTTTGACTCCTGTGATTGTTTATCATTTCTGACAGACTTTGCATAGCACTGAAAGGCATCACTACCTGCTTACGTTATGAATGTGTAGACCCTTTGACTCATACTCTGAGTGACACAGGAAGCTCTGAATCATCTAGTAAAGTCTGTACATCTTCCACAAACAATCTCCCTCACACAAGTGCTAAACTCTTCAGCTTCCACACCACATGTCATGCCTTCATCTAATCACTGCTGTGTGTATGTATGTGTGTGTCTCCTTTCCAGCTTGTGGTGCAGGCTGGTCTGTTCCATGGCAGCGAACTGCTCTGTAAGGTGGTGACAAGCTCTGAGGTGACAGTGTGCTCTGAGCCACTGTGGGATCAGAAGCTGGAGTTTGACATAAACGTGGCTGACCTGCCTCGCATGAGCCGCCTGTGCTTCGCTCTCTATGCTGTCATTGAGAAAGCCAAGAAACCCCGCGGCACCAAAAAGAAGAATAAGAAAGCGGTGAGTCTGTCAGATACCCATGGTGTTTTGGGGGCCTTGGTGTACAACTTGTGATTGTGCAGGACGAGTGTTTGGGCTAGTGGGTGTGAATTTGTTAGCAAGCACAAACAGATCTGTTTCCTCTCTAGTGTGTAGTGTGCACAGTCAGAGTGTGCTGTGTGGGTGTGTTTTGCTGCTGCGTCTGGTTGTGCAAGTGTGTTCAGTGGCAAGGCTGCGGTTAACATTTCATCCGCTTCAGCTCTTTTATCTGTACATCACAGGTAATTGTTTTTTTACTCGCAGCTATAAAGATTATTAAATGGCATGTGTCCCCTTTACTGAGGCCTTTAGTCATATTCCCAAGATAAAGGGCTAGAATTTCTAAAACCTTGGCAAATTTGTACAAGATGGTGTCATCAGCATTAAGTGGAAAATAGAATAATTTATATAAATTATGATGGACAAATAATGGATCCTTCTGGCACCTGAACAATTATGAGTCAGACAGTTTTTTTTATGAGTACAGAATGTAATAATCAGTTTCGTAAGACAAACTATTACATCATTATTGTAGAACAATTATTATGTTTAGCTTTAAATTGTGTATTGTAAATTGTAAATTTACAGGAAACTGTTGTGCAGCTATTTTCATCATGAATTAACGTTAACATTATCATTTTTCAAGAAAAAATGTTAAATATATGATGGTTCCAGCTTTACAAATTTGACAATTTGCTGTTTTATATCATTGTGAATTTAATATTTTTTTTGGACTGTCACTTTTATAATTTGACTTCAGTTTCATGTACGCATACATACACATATGTAAGGCATAATTACAGCTAAAAACAAGTTAATACGTTTTTAACATTTAATAGAAACAGTTTATTCATTGTGCAAGTGAGAATAATAAATAGTTAAATATTATTACAAGTTGCAGTCCTAATTACGTTAATGAATTTTTGATAAATAATATGCCACTTTATGCCGCCATTTGTAAAATTAATTATGCCAATAGTGGCACAGTGAGTGGAAGATTTTGCCCTCCTTTTACTACATACTAATTTTTACTTATTAAATATTGTTTTATGCACAAAATGACAACAGCAACAGTAATCCTGCTACACTGAGAGACAACACTCGCCCACTCCACACGCCCACTCACTGTACATACACTGAACATCAAATTCCCCTTTTTTTCTGTGGCTTTGGCCAACATGTTTGGGAGGCAACATGTTGTCCAGGTGGGTTTCGGGGTATCAAGGCCACTTCTGCTTTCTGAACCACTTCTCTCTTCTTTTGCCCGGAAGAAAAGTCCTGCAGACAGAAGCCAGAGAGTCAGACGGAAGTTAAACTTTTTTTAGCCACTTTTATTTACGAGCATCGCCTCTTTTTTTTTTAGCTGAGTACATGAATGTACTTGTGTTAAAAGTTATTTTTCTTCTGACCTCTGGCTGGATCTTACTTCCATTTTTGTTGCTTTACAGTCCAACTTTTACTATAACACCTCATAAATATAGCATTACTTTTACTTGTACATGTTTACCAAAGCTGGATATGAATTTTGGCATCTAATATTATGTAGATGCTATTTAAGAAAGGTTTCATAATCCAATGCATTTTAGATTTATTGATGAAAATGTTTTATTTAAAAAAAAAATGTAAATATGTCTTTTGGATGTTACAAAAAGAAGTTGGCTTTTGAACATATTTTTACTTTTTGACTGCTTGAAAAGAGCAAATAGTTGAAATCACAGATTACTGCAGTCTTTTGTACTTATTTTAATCAAAATCATTTTTAACCAAATGAACTGCTTATGTTGTAACCGATCAAACCTTTGATTAAAAATGAGAGTACTCATAGTTCCTCTTTGCTTTGCTTTGGCATAAGTTGACTGCCTGCAGATGGTCTTTAAAGCCCATCAGTAAGGTTAATCCTCCCTATCCCTCTCTTCAGGATTGTCCCATAGCCTGGGTGAACACCATGGTGTTTGACTACAAGGACCAGCTGAAGACTGGGGAGTTCCTCTTGTCGACATGGCCATCTGTTCCTGGTACTTTCAGCCTTGCCTCCGCTTACATCTCCTCCTCTTCAAAAACACCTCACGTTAACAGCCTCCTCCATAGCGCCTGGCAGCACATAGGGAGGGTTGAAATACCCAAAGTGACATGTGGTGCCATCAAAATCCCACATATTCACTCATAATGTGTTTTCTGATGCACAAGATAGTCTTTTTAAGGAGTGATTTGACGATGATTGGACTAAAACATCTACCAAATGGCAAAGTTAATATATGATTTTTATCACAGATGACAAAGGCGACCTGTTGAACCCGATGGGAACAGTCGAGAAGAACCCCAATGTGGACAGCGCTGCTGGGCTTCTCATTCGCTTCCACAACATCAGGCAACATCCTCTCTATTACCCTCCACTTGACAAGGTATTTATCCTAAAGAGGTCTATTCGAGGACGTACTGAAATCTGGATTTATATTAAAGTCAGTCAAAAATTCCTCATCTGTTTTCAGATAAGTGATGTAGAGAAGAACGGGGATGCACCTTTTGCTACGAAAGAAGAGGTAACACTTTCTACATTTCACATTTTACAATTCTCTCATAGTGAAAGTTAACTATGTGTTAATAATACGTGGTTAGTGACCACATATTTTTCTTATTATGATTTTGGGTTGTTGTGCTCTCTGTAGTACATGAAGCTGAAAGAAATCATGGACAACAAAAACTACACCGAGTTCTTCGAGGATGAGAAGGAGCTCTTGTGGAAGCTTCGTGCAGAAGTCCGCAACCATTATCCTGAAAGTCTGTCCAAGCTGCTCCTCATCACCAAGTGGAATAAGCGTGAGGATGTAGTTCAGGTATAAATGGAGAGTTTTGGAAGAGAAAGAGAAGTTTTGTTTTTCTGAGGTGTCTGTCAGTAGGGCTGTAGCTAATATTTTTTATTGTAGCAATTAATGTAGCAGTGATTTAGCTTATGAATCTGATTTCGTCCGTAAAACATTACAACAAGACTAAGGCTGTACGGCAGGTGCAAAGCTAGTGCTTTGAGCTAAATGCTGAAGTCAGCATCATGCAAATGTACTCACAATGACAGAGCTAACATGGTTAAGGTGTAACTTAACCCTCAGACCCTCTTTTTACGTTATTTTATAGTGTTGTTGATAAATTCGGATCCACATCTTGACAATTTAGTGGAGAAGTAATGGACTTGCACATATTGCGCAACAAATATCCTCTGTCTACTGGTTGAAATGTGGCTACTGCATTTGAATTTTGCTATTGGCTGATTTTGGAGGCGGATGACATACAGTCGCAGCTCTTGTCAGTAACCAAAAGATAAAATCTAAAAATGCATATCACGTCCAAGAGCTCACAATGACAATCTTGAAATTACTCATTTTGTCCAACCAACAGTCGCAAAGATATCTCATCAGAAAAATACAACACATCGTCACATTAATGAAACTAAAACCAGCAAATGTTTTTGCTTGATAAATTATCGGAGCAATTAATCACTTATGAAAGTAGTTGCTGATTAATCTTTTCAACAGTAAAGCTATTGCAACTGTTTTAATGTAAAAATACTGAAACATTAAGGTCTTATGAGACACATGACATGTCTGATGAGACACATGAAAATTGTTCTCATCATGGTAGAAAATGGTCATTTAATTCTCTCTCAGATGGTGAGCTTACTGAGAAACTGGCCAGACCTCCCAGGCATCCACGCCTTGGAACTCTTAGACTATAGTTTTCCCGACCCAACGGTCCGTTCTTTCACCATCAGATGCCTCAGGAAGCTCAGGTACATATCTATGGTCATGTTTTCTCACATAGCATTACACCTTTTGAGTTTTAACAGTGAAATCATTTGTGAAACTTTTTCTCTGAACACAGTGATGATGAACTGCTACAGTACCTAATCCAGCTGGTCCAGGTTTTGAAGTACGAGTCCTATCTTGACTGTGACCTCACCACTTTCCTGCTAGAGAGAGCTTTGTCCAACAGGAGGATAGGACACTTTCTGTTTTGGCATCTAAGGTGAGATGAAGTCCAGCAGAAATAACAAAACCGCGTGCATCTGTAGCCTTTTGTTTGACGGAAGAATTTGTGTTTTTTGTAGGTCAGAGATCCACGTGGCGTCTGTGAGTTTGCGTTTTGGCCTGATTCTGGAGGCTTACTGCAGGGGAAACATCTGCCACATTAAGCTCTTAACCAAACAGGTAATCTCACACACACTGACGTCAAGCTCTGAAATATGTGATTTTGTTTTGTGCTAATTTTCAGCCTCTGCCTTACCTCTCCCACACAGAACGAGGCTCTGGGCAAAATGAAAGCCCTGAGTGACTTCGTCAAGTCAGGCTCCCAGAAAATGACAGTGGACGACCTGAAGCTGTGCATCAGACAGGAGTCTTACCTGGAGGCCCTGTCAGACCTGCTGTCACCACTCAACCCCAGCATCATCCTCGCTGAGATCTGGTTAGTGCCGGACACGCACGTATACACTCACTAATTCATTAGATTTTCAGGGGATGGTTTGGTCCCTTACTGAATTTACTGACTTACAAAATAATACATTTATGTAGTATATTGACAAATAAACCCTTAGTTAGAGTTAGAGCACCAGTACAATGTGTTTTATTTTAAATTATACTATATGTCACTTTACCCTTATAGATGGGAATTGTGCCATTGTTTTACTCTATCCCCAACCTGTTCATCTTAATCCCATTGAGCTGTGTATTTTTTTTGTTTGTTTTTAACAATACTGGCTCTTACCTTAGTTTGCCTTGGACAAAATTTGCCCATTTTTTACAATAATAATAACAATAGTCCAAAAGGGACAGTAGTCAAAAATGCATAAATATTTAATAACTCAATAAGTAAAATGTCACCAGAGTGAAAAACTAAAATGGCACAGTATTTTCAACTTTTAGGTCCATTTTGTCCTCAGTCTTGCACAGTTATGAGCATGTGTTTATAATGAGTGCGTTTGCCATTACAGTGCAGATAAGTGCAGGTTTATGGACTCCAAGATGAAGCCACTGTGGCTGCTGTATAAGAACCCATTGGCTCAAGGAGACATGGTGGGCATCATCTTCAAGAATGGAGATGGTGAGATGAAGAAAATCTGAGTACATGACATACACACATACACATACAGTAACCATAGTTGGCAAGATGAAAGCATGAAATTTACATTTGATGCATCACTTGTTACACTTTTAGATCTTCGACAAGACATGTTGACCCTCCAGATGATCCAACTCATGGAGAATCTATGGAAGAAAGAAGGCCTGGATCTCAGGTACAGTCAGAGCAATAGGCTTTTTAAGACTTTTGCACAAGGAGTTCCTCTAGACCAACCTAATACTGGTCATTTCACCCCACACACTCACAGGATGATCCCGTATGCCTGCCTCTCCACTGGGAACAAGATGGGGCTCATTGAGGTAGTGAAAAACTCAGACACCATCGCTAATATCCAGCGTAACAGCAGTAACAGTGCCGCCACTGCTGCCTTCAACAAGGATGCCCTGCTCAACTGGCTCAAATCTAAGAATCCTGAGTGAGTATGGTAGTTTTCACACAATGGTTACTATTGGGAGCTTCAAGATGTCATATTCTATAGGCTGTATTGATCTCTTGAGAAGTGACGACTCTCTTTAACCCCAGGAGCTCAGCATTGGGTGCATTATATATGCACACCAAATGTTGTTCAAAGCCATATGCATTGTTTATCATGATCACGCTGTAGCAACAGGGTGAGCAAAGCCACCTTTTCCCCAGTAACTTTCTCCAGCTTCTCATGGGGAGATCCCTGTGTGCTCCCAGGCAATCTCTATCATAAGCTGTGTCCCAGATACATATGTTACACTCATCTATTGTTGTTCACCCACATAAAATGTAGATGCAGGTTTGCTGTAGAAGGCCAGCATGCAAAGTGTTTTGTTTTTTGTTGTGTGTGATACAATGTCAAACACAACAGAAATGAAGGAACTTTTTTTTTCACACAGTCACGGTTTGACTGGCGTTTCTTGGTGCACAACTTGTGTTATTTCCTGTATATTGGTTTATTTTTACACAGTACATCACCAATGTTCAAGATGTGTGAGAAACTGCCATAAAGTTGCACCTAGAATAGCACTATATTTGGAAGGGAATTGAAACGCAGTGATGGTGTGAAATCTGTCACATCTGCTGGATCTGTTTTGAGCATATTTGTTTTTTCAAGCTAGACTTTACTTTAATCTCCTTATTTTGCATTCATAAAAAGCATATCAGCTCTTAAGAAATTGTCATAATGTAGTCAGGCAAGGAGACTTTAATTTATTTGTTTTGGATTTTGGTTATTTTAAGATAAGATAAGATTGGTTAGGTTTATGGTCAGTGATCATAAATGTCAAAAACCTATAAGTAGTGGCTGGTTTATAAACAGATAAAACATAATAAATGAAGTATGTCGAGAAGTTATAATTGAGTTGACAAATACTGTAAATTTAAAAACAGAAGTACTTAAAATGTTACAATATCTGCTTATAACTGTGCCATTATTTTGTAATAAACTATTTATTGTATTGTATAGTATTTAAATACTGCTAAAATGATCATTTTAATTAACAGACATTATAAGCTTAAGAGCTTTGAATTAAAGATCAGGTCCCTTGTACAGTTACAGTAATTCAATGCAGTAACAAAAACCTGCATAGGTAAAATTGTAATATTTCCTTTAATATAAGCAGATTAATATAAGATGTGGTTTTTCTTTGACAGTATGTAGACAATTCTTTTTTCCGACTATGATGGGCGCATTTGAGTTTTATGCTTTAAGAGATGCTCTCTGGATGTCTGTACGTGTGGTTTCTATTGTTTACTTCAAAGTATTTATTGTGTGCAGCATTTTAATGTCGTGACAGACCAACACAAAGTGCATAGGCGACTTCAGCTTCAGAAACATTAAATGAGAGTAGATTTTTATTTGGTGCCAGACAGTCTGAAGGTCTTGTCTATTCCAAAAGCTCCTCGAAGAGAGAGAACCATTCAATGTAATGAATAAGCCTTTGTACGTCACGTTGGCAAGACAGGCCCAGCTGACTGCACGACAGGACAAAAAGGTAATTAGCCTGAAATGCTGCAACACCCAAAATGGAGCGAAGAAAATTTGTAAAAGCTTGACACAGTAAAACCTCCGCACATCTATACCGTGAAAGGACGTGGCAATCAATCATTAGTCGGCCACGGGAGCTCTTCTGTGAATATTTCATATAGCAATGAGGAAATTCGGCCTCATTACTGTGTGTGTGTGTGTGTGTGTGTGTGTGTGTGTGTAAATGTACCGTAAGAACAAAACCCACTCAAGCTTTGCTTTCTTATTTCTCTGATCTTTTTTTGTCACCAGGGAAAAACTTGATAAAGCAATAGAAGAGTTCACACTGTCCTGTGCTGGCTACTGTGTAGCTACCTACGTCTTGGGGATTGGAGATCGTCACAATGACAATATCATGATCAGGGAAACTGGACAGGTACTCAGGATTTTTTTTCCATCACAGGAAATCATTACGACACTGAAATGTAGCACAGGTGGGAATTAGACATAAAATAGTGAATAGGTAATTTGAACACAATTAAACCTGACTTTAATGGTGTTTAATTAAATGGTCATTTTGGTGTGAAATCCTTCAGGTCACATACCATTTAGTGAGTCTTTAAAAAATGTGACCGGGATTCAGAACCCAGCAGTAATTTTCTGTATTCTACCTCAGCTCTTCCACATTGACTTTGGGCATTTCCTGGGTAACTTCAAGCGGAAACTTGGGATCAACAGGGAACGTGTGCCTTTCATCCTGACTTATGATTTTGTCCATGTGATCCAGCAAGGACGGACAAACAACAGTGAGAAGTTTGAGAGGTACAATACAATACAACACAATAGTTGCCTGATCTGTGATTCTTTTCACAAATATTATAACCTATGACTATAACCTATGTTGTCAGGTTCAGAGGATACTGTGAGCGGGCCTATAAGATCCTGTGTCGGAATGGGACACTGTTCGTCAACCTCTTTGCGATGATGAAGGCAGCAGGACTACCAGAGCTCACTTCCTTCAAAGACATCCAGTATCTAAAGGTATGCAACAATGCTGCTGCTGATGATGATTGATGAGGAGGACGGTGATAATAATGTTTTGCTTTCTTGTTTTTTAAAAGGACTCTTTAGCTTTGGGTAAATCAGAGGAAGAGGCACTGAAGAATTTCAAAGTGAAGTTCAACGAAGCTCTGCGGGAGAGCTGGAAGACGAAGGTCAACTGGATGATGCACTCCCTGGCCAAAGATAACAGACCGTGAAGAACACTGCACCAAGAGAACCTGAAGACCAAAAACTACGGATTTTAACTTATGGAGAAAAAAGGGAAGAAAACACAATCAAGTATTTTAAATTACTAATGGCATTCAAAGACACTCAGCAAATGTTTACATCTGACTGGCCTGTCTGTGGTACATAACGACTAAGTGGAAGCGTCCAAAGACAATGATATAATCATGGAACATCATTTCAACACAGATATTTTCACAGTGACGGAAACCCATCACACTCATCTTTCTCACATCAAATAACTGAATGCCTTTGCCTTGAGGACATATCAACAAAAATTATAGACTACACTTTTTTTTTCTTTTTGGTGTGATAAGATCGCTACTTGAAAACTCGTGCAAGAAGTGTCATGAGTCACTGAAACAGAAGCAGGGACTGAAAGTTCATCTCATTGACTGCATTACTCACCAGGGAGCAAACTGCAAAGAAACATTATGATGACTTTAGACGACATCGTTCAGTCACGGAGTACAATAACAAGGCAGCAGTTTCACCTCAAGTCTTTTGTAAGGTTTACACCCTAGGTGGCTGTGTCATTTCCTCTCATTTCAACAGCCTCTTTGCAATTGTGTTTTTATTGTATTTTATTTTATTGTATTTAATTTAATTTGGTAAGTCTGAAGTACTTGTAAAAAGTCATGAAGGATATTTTAAAAAGACGTGTTTTACTGCTGTATCACTTATTGACGTGTAATATTGCCTTGAAGTACAGTTTGTTGCCTTTGTAGTGCTACTTGTCAGGAAGAATTGTAACAAATTATTGTTCAGACGGGCAAATAACTTTAAATGGGACCTTTATTTTGATAACATCCCTGTGTACTAGGCTGCGTTACCCAGCCGACTCTTACCAAACAGCTTTTACGCATTAAAGGAATATTTTGACATTTTGGTAAATATGCTCATTTGCTTTTTTGCTGAGAGTTATTTTAAAATTTAAAGCTAAAGCTAACAGTTTTTAATGTAACACAAAAACTGGAAACGGGGTAACAGCTGTCTGAATGTAACAACTAACATCTAATGAACAGACTCTGTGTTGTTTGTTGATGTGTAGAAAAACTGAAGTGTAAAAAGGAAGTTAGACACATAAACCTTCCGTAAAACCACAACCTTTTAGAGGTGCTGGTAGGTTGTTTTGGTTTTTTTTGCATTTGGACAGAGCCAGGCTAGCAGTTCCCTCTATTTCCAGTCTTTATACTGAGCTAGGCTAAATGTCCCCTTCATATTTAATGAACAAATATGAAAATGGTTTCACTCTTCTAACTCTCAGAAAGAAGGTAAATATATGTAATTGCCTAAAGTATTCCTGTGATGACAGCTACCATATAAGCAAATCAAAAAGAGATGATCTCAGGCACTTGGCAAAGATACCATATAGATTTTTGGTCAAAGGATCAGATGAATGATGAATTCATGAGGCATTAAGACCCAAATAAGTAAAAATTCTGTGGACCTATATAAGCCATAGACTTGTGGTTGCATTTCTCAAAATGTGTTACTGAGCACATGGCTCTTTTGAAAGTGTAAATCTGGACCATGTGTATTATCTCAGATGATGCAGCCTGTGTCTGCATGTGTATGTGTGTGTGTTATTTTCTAATATTTAAGTTATACACTGTAATTCTCATTGCATTTTTGGAACTGATGTGCCAGGTGCCATGAAAGAGATTTCATGCTTGTAGTGTCAAACACTGCTATACTTTGATATCTGATGCCATGCAAAACGGTGTTTGTCTGTTCAAGTGAGTCCTTGTGCGCTATATGATTTCATTTTCATGGCGTGTTCAGATTATTTTACAGGCTGTGTATCTTGCTGTCAGTCCTGAAAGGAAGATGGTGCGCTTTTCAATAGCCTTTTTTATTTAGAAGTTAAAAAATATGTCTACAATTTGTATGAGTCTCTGTACAATGACGACTTCTACAGAAGAGCAACTGTAGCTGTAGATTACACAACAAGAAGATTTAAAAAGCTACTCAGAGATTCACTGTTGAATAGACTTTTAATATGAGTCATCAGTGTCCCTCAGTATGGGCTTAGCTAAACACTGCTGCTTCAAGCTTCTTTAAGCCAAGAGATGTCTTAAGAGTTGATGGGCCACCTTTGCAAATTGTAAAATTTACTGCTGTTGCCTTTTCAACTGATTGTAATTAATGAAATCTATCAAATGGTACAAAACATTTAAGATTTGGACCTCATTTTCATGTGTGCAGCTAAAGCAGATAAACCATTCTGACCTGTCCTTTATCTGCATCCTGTTTTTACATTTGTTTCACTTGCTGTTGGGAGGGAAACGCACACTCAATAAACAGTTTGCAACAGCAGCGCACACTGAGGCTTCTTCAGATCCATGTCATATAATAGCTTTCTTTTCTAATTTGTAGCTTAAAAATGGCTGATCATGGATGAAGGCCACACCTCTTTTTTTCTGAAATAATGCCCTACATTTTAGAGCAATGGTCTTCTGTACAGGTCTTTAACTAAAGTGTGGAATCAGATCATCCAGTTTTTAGAGTACAGTCAGATGCGCAATTCATTGTGGTTAAACTTAAGTTATAGAAATAGTATCAGCATAGATTATACTTTTATATTAAGATAAGATAGACTTTATTGATCCTACACTGGGGGAAATGTACTTGTTGTAGCAGCTCGTATACACAAGGTGGATAAGAAATTACTCATAAATAAGAGAGAAAATAGAAACGATTTAATATATACTCAAAATAGAAAAATAAAATAGCAAATAAAATTTAAAAAGTTACATGCACTATATACACCTTCCTAGTATATGTATATGCATGCTGGATCATTTCACAGAAATAATTGCACTGTACATACACGTGTGTATTTTTTATAGTAAATATATCCAGTTTAATGTAGGAACATCAGAATCAGGATCACGGATCGGCCAGGTATGTGTACACCCAGGATGAATCTGACTCCAGTTACATTTACGTTTACAGGTAAATATAAACACACACACACACACACACACACATATATATATATATATGTGTGTGTGTGTGTGTGTGTGTATATATATGTGTGTGTGTGTGTGTATATATTTGTAATCCTCCCATTAACTTCTCCTTTTTCTGTCTCAATCGATGACGGTGATGTTTCCAATTTACTGGTGAGTAACACACACACACACACACACACACACACACACACACACACACACACACACACACACACACA